>NW_027650960.1:12500-31793 GCF_965287045.1 Carcharhinus amblyrhynchos
ACACACTCTCTCGCTCACACTCTCTCTTTCTCACACACACACTCTCTCTCACACACTCTCTCTCACACACACACTCTCTCTCTCTCACACACTCTCTCTCTCACACACACACACTCTCTCTGACTCTCTCTCTCTCACACACTCTCTCTCTCACACACTCTCTCTCACACACACTCTCTCTCTCACACTCTCTCACACACTCTCTCTCTCACACACACACTCTCTCACACACACTGTCTCTCTCTCTCACACACACATGAACCTGGAACCACTGTCGATTGTGGGGGACAACTCATCTGGGTCACAAATGTTCCCTTTAGGGAAGGAAATCTGCTGTCCTTACCCCGGTCTGGCCTACATGTGACTCCAGAGACACACAGCAGTCTGGCCAACCTTCAACTGCCCCTACAGGGGGCAACTAGGGATGGGGGATGAATGTTGGACCAGTCAGTGACACACACGTCCCACAGATGAATTTGAAAAACTCTCTCACATACACACACACACCCATCGAGTCTGCAGTGGCCACAATCCCACCCAGACCCTATCCCCAAAACCCCATACATTCAGCACGGCCAATCCACCCTAACCTACACATCTTTGGGACACTAAGGGGCAATTTAGCACGGCCAATCCACCCTAACCTACACATCTTTGGGACACTAAGGGACAATTTAGCATGGCCAATCCACCCTAACCTACACATCTTTGGGACACTAAGGGACAATTTAGCACGGCCAATCCACCCTAACCTACACATCTTTGGGACACTAAGGGGACAATTTGGCACGGCCAATCCACCCTAACCTTCACATCTTTGGGACACTAAGGGACAATTTAGCACGGCCAATCCACCCTAACCTACACATCTTTGGGACACTAAGGGGACAATTTAGCACGGCCAATCCACCCTAACCTACACATCTTTGGGACACGAAGGGACAATTTAGCACGGCCAATCCACCCTAACCTACACATCTTTGGGACACTAAGGGACAATTTAGCATGGCCAATCCACCCTAACCTACACATCTTTGGACACTAAGGAGCAATTTAGCATGGCCAATCCACCCTAACCTGCACATCTTTGGGACACTAAGGGACAATTTAGCACGGCCAATCCACCCTAACCTACACATCTTTGGGACACTAAGGGACAATTTAGCACGGCCAATCCACCCTAACCTACACATCTTTGGGACACTAAGGGGACAATTTAGCACGGCCAATCCACCCTAACCTACACATCTTTGGGACACTAAGGGGCAATTTAGCACGGCCAATCCACCCTAACCTACACATCTTTGGGACACTAAGGGGCAATTTAGCACGGCCAATCCACCCTAACCTACACATCTTTGGGACACTAAGGGACAATTTAGCACGGCCAATCCACCCTAACCTGCACATCTTTGGGACACTAAGGAACAATTTAGCACGGCCAATCCACCCTAACCTACACATCTTTGGACACTGAGGGACAATTTAGCATGGCCAATGCACCCTAACCTACACATCTTTGGACACTGAGGGACAATTTAGCATGGCCAATCCACCCTAACCTACACATCTTTGGGACACTAAGGGGCAATTTAGCATGGCCAATGCACCCTAACCTACACATCTTTGGGACACTAAGGGACAATTTAGCACGGCCAATGCACCCTAACCTACACATCTTTGGGACACTAAGGGGACAATTTAGCACGGCCAATCCACCCTAACCTACACATCTTTGGGACACTAAGGGGACAATTTAGCACGGCCAATCCACCCTAACCTACACATCTTTGGGACACTAAGGGACAATTTAGCACGGCCAATGCACCCTAACCTGCACATCTTTGGGACACTAAGGGACAATTTAGCACGGCCAATCCACCCTAACCTGCACATCTTTGGGACACTAAGGAACAATTTAGCACGGCCAATCCACCCTAACCTACACATCTTTGGACACTGAGGGACAATTTAGCATGGCCAATGCACCCTAACCTACACATCTTTGGACACTGAGGGACAATTTAGCATGGCCAATCCACCCTAACCTACACATCTTTGGGACACTAAGGGGCAATTTAGCACGGCCAATGCACCCTAACCTACACATCTTTGGGACACTAAGGGGACAATTTAGCACGGCCAATGCACCCTAACCTACACATCTTTGGGACACTAAGGGGACAATTTAGCACGGCCAATCCACCCTAACCTACACATCTTTGGGACACTAAGGGACAATTTAGCACGGCCAATCCACCCTAACCTACACATCTTTGGGACACTAAGGGGACAATTTAGCACGGCCAATCCACCCTAACCTACACATCTTTGGGACACTAAGGGGACAATTTAGCACGGCCAATCCACCCTAACCTACACATCTTTGGGACACTAAGGGGACAATTTAGCACGGCCAATCCACCCTAACCTACACATCTTTCCAGAATAAACTCCCTCCCCATCTCCTCTCCCTCCCCCCTCACCCCCCCCCCTCCGCCCCCCCCTCCGCCCCCACCAACATAACCCCATAACCCTATTCCGGCTCCTTTTGCCAACTCATCGGCAATTAGAGTGCGCTGGTGTCTGGGAATATAAACAGTCATTAAGAGTCATTAAAGGCAGAAGGTTTTTTTAGCTAACCAGACAAGTATGTCCTTAAACCTCACTCGGGTGACTGCAGGATGGGACTGGACAGTTCTGTGTGTGTGTGTGTGTGTGTGTGTGTGTGTGTTTCTGAGTGTGTGTGTGTGTGTGTGTGTGCGTGTGTCTGCGAGTATGTGTGTGTGTAAATATGTGTGTGTATGCGTACGTGTCTGTGTGCGTGTGTAAGTATGTGTGTGCGTGCGTCCCTATGTATGTCTGTGTGTGTGTGTGTGTGTGTGTGTGTGTGTGTGTTAGGTCTGGGGGATTTATTTTAAACGCAGTGCTGCAGCAGAGTTCAACTCCGTGTCACAGTCACAGTGACACGTCACAAACACGCGTTAACACACCGGGGGGGGGAGGGGAGGCACAGGAGTTAGCGTCTCTCTGTCTGTCCCTCTCTCTGCCTCTCTCTGTCTGTCCCTCTCTCTCTCTCTCTCTCTCTCTGTCTCTCTCTCTCTCTCTGTCTCTCTGTCTCTGTCTCTCTCTCTCACTCTCTGTCTCTCTCTCTCTGCCACATAGAATTTCTACAGAGCAGTTGAGGCCATTCAGCGCACTGAGTCCCCGTAACCCCACGTATGTACCCGTAGAGAGTCCCCCTGACACTAAGGGGACAATTTAGCACGGCCAATCCCCCCTAACCTACACATCTTTGGGACACTAAGGGGACAATTTGGCACGGCCAATCCACCCTAACCTACACATCTTTGGGACACTAAGGGACAATTTGGCATGGCCAATCCCCCCTAACCTACACATCTTTGGACACTAAGGGGACAATTTAGCACGCCCAATCCCCCCTAACCTACACATCTTTGGGACACTAAGGGGACAATTTGGCACGGCCAATCCACCCTAACCTACACATCTTTGGGACACTAAGGGACAATTTGGCATGGCCAATCCCCCCTAACCTACACATCTTTGGGACACTAAGGGACAATTTAGCACGGCCAATCCACCCTAACCTACACATCTTTGGGACACTAAGGGACAATTTAGCATGGCCAATCCACCCTAACCTACACATCTTTGGGACACTAAGGGACAATTTAGCACGGCCAATCCACCCTAACCTACACATCTTTGGGACACTAAGGGGACAATTTAGCACGGCCAATCCACCCTAACCTACACATCTTTGGGACACTAAGGGGACAATTTAGCACGGCCAATCCACCCTAACCTACACATCTTTGGGACACTAAGGGACAATTTAGCACGGCCAATCCACCCTAACCTACACATCTTTGGGGCATTAAGGGACAATTTAGCATGGCCAATCCACCCTAACCTACACATCTTTGGAAACCGGAGAACCTGGAAGAGACACACACTCCCACAGTGCGGCGCTCCCTCAGCACCGACCCTCCCCACACAGTGTGGCGCTCCCTCAGCACTGACCCTCCCCACACACAGTGCGGCGCTCCCTCAGCACCGACCCTCCCCCCACACAGTGCGGCGCTCCCTCAGCACCGACCCTCCCCACACACAGTGCGGCGCTCCCTCAGCACCGACCCTCCCCACACACAGTGTGGCGCTCCCTCAGCACCGACCCTCCCCACACACAGTGTGGCGCTCCCTCAGCACCGACCCTCCCCACACACAGTGCGGCGCTCCCTCAGCACCGACCCTCCCCACACACAGTGCGGCGCTCCCTCAGCACCGACCCTCCCCACACACAGTGTGGCGCTCCCTCAGCACTGACCCTCCCCACACACAGTGCGGCGCTCTCTCAGCGCTGGCAGAGTGTAAGGGCAGCCTGAATTCTGGGGAAGAATCTGTGGTGTGAGGGCTGAGTGAGAGGGTGAAAGAGAGAGGGAGAAAGTACAACACGCAGAACCAAACCAGTACTGGTTAGCTGCTGTGTGTCACTGTGGTGAGTCAGTAGTGGTTAGAACTAGGCGTAGATTCCTCTCACACACACACACTGGCACAGGAGCAGCACGGTGACACAGTGGGTTAGCGCTGCTGTCTCACAGCGCCAGGGACCCGGGTTCGATTCCCCGGGGGCACGGTGACACAGTGGGTTAGCGCTGCTGTCTCACGGCGCCAGGGACCCGGGTTCGATTCCTCGGCAGCACGGTGACACAGTGGGTTAGCGCTGCTGTCTCACAGCGCCAGGGACCCGGGTTCGATTCCCCGGCAGCACGGTGACACAGTGGGTTAGCGCTGCTGCCTCACGGCGCCAGGGACCCCGGGTTCGATTCCCCGGCAGCACGGTGACACAGTGGGTTAGCGCTGCTGCCTCACGGCGCCAGGGACCCGGGTTCGATTCCCCGGGGGCACGGTGACACAGTGGGTTAGCGCTGCTGTCTCACAGCGCCAGGGACCCGGGTTCGATTCCCCGGCAGCACGGTGACACAGTGGGTTAGCGCTGCTGTCTCACAGCGCCAGGGACCCGGGTTCGATTCCCCGGGGGCACGGTGACACAGTGGGTTAGCGCTGCTGCCTCACGGCGCCAGGGACCCCGGGTTCGATTCCCCGGGGCTCGGGTCACTGTCTGTGTGGAGTTTGCACATTCTCCCCGTGTCTGCGTGGGTTTCCTCCGGGTGCTCCGGTTTCCTCCCACAGTCTGAAAGACGTGCTGGTTTAGGGGTGCATTGGGGCCGTGCTAAATTCTCCCTCAGTGTCACCCCGAACAGGAGTGTGGGCGACTAGGGGGGGATTTTCACAGTAACTTCATCGCAGTGTTAATGTCAGCCTGACTTGTCACACTAATAAGTAAACTTTAAACCAAACTCTCGCACACACACTCTCTCTCACACACACACACTCTCTCTCTCACACACTCTCTCTCTCTTTCTCACACACACTCTCTCTCACACACACACACTCTCTCTCTCACACACGCTCTCTCTCTCTCTCTCAATAACTGCATCTCTCCTCACGGACAGACTTAGGCAGGGAGTCGGAATAGCAGGTTTGTGCAAAGTGCTATTTTTTGCTTGCTGACACACCCAAGCCATTATTCCCGGCTGCATGGTCCTGCGGGCCCAGTGTACCCGGGGGCAAACCACAGTGGCAGACTCCAAAAGCTCTGTAATCGCACTGTCTCAGTCAGGAGTTCGTGGGTGGTATGGTCTGCCTCATCTCAGGACTGGCATTTCCACAGTCCGGCACTTCCTTCGTACTGAGGGGGAGCGCCGCACTGTGTGGGGAGGGTCAGTGCTGAGGGAGCGCCGCACTGTGTGGGGAGGGTCAGTGCTGAGGGAGCGCCGCACTGTGTGGGGAGGTTCGGTGCTGGGGGAGCGCCGCACTGTTAGGGGAGGGTCGGTGCTGAGGGAGCGCCGCACTGTGTGGGGAGGGTCGGTGCTGAGGGAGCGCCGCACTGTGTGGGGAGGGTCAGTGCTGAGGGAGCGCCGCACTGTGTGTGTGGGGAGGGTCAGTGCTGAGGGAGCGCCGCACTGTGTGTGTGTGGGGAGGGTCGGTGCTGAGGGAGCACCGCACTGTGTGTGGGGAGGGTCAGTGCTGAGGGAGCGCTGCACTGTGTGGGGAGGGTCAGTGCTGAGGGAGCGCCGCACTGTGTGTGTGGGGAGGGTCGGTGCTGAGGGAGCACCGCACTGTGTGTGTGGGGAGGGTCGGTGCTGAGGGAGCGCCGCACTGTGTGGGGAGGGTCGGTGCTGAGGGAGCGCCGCACTGTGTGTGTGGGGAGGGTCAGTGCTGAGGGAGCGCCGCACTGTGTGTGTGGGGAGGGTCAGTGCTGAGGGAGCGCCGCACTGTGTGTGGGGAGGGTCGGTGCTGAGGGAGCGCCGCACTGTGTGTGGGGAGGGTCGGTGCTGAGGGAGCGCCGCACTGTGTGTGTGGGGAGGGTCGGTGCTGAGGGAGCGCCGCATTGTGTGGGGAGGGTCAGTGCTGAGGGAGCGCCGCACTGTGTGGGGGGAGGGTCGGTGCTGAGGGAGCGCCGCACTGTGTGTGTGGGGAGGGTCGGTGCTGAGGGAGCGCCGCACTGTGTGTGTGGGGAGGGTCGGTGCTGAGGGAGCGCCGCACTGTGTGTGTGTGGGGAGGGTCGGTGCTGAGGGAGCGCCGCACTGTGTGGGGAGGGTCAGTTCTGAGTCATTCTGCGAGAGTCCTCAACCCATTCCTCACCCGACAAGCTCTTTATTCCAGGGGTCACTCTTGTAGACCCTCCTCTGGACCCCTTTCCAAGGGCCCAGCCCATCCTTCCTTAGAAATGCCTAACAGCGCCGTGGGTGTACCTACACCCCACACACACACACACACACACACACACACACACACACACACACACACACACACACACACACACGGGGACTGACTGATGTCCAATCACAATCCTGGAACTCCCTCGCTCCCGTAAGAATATAGGAACAGAATGAGGCCACTCAGCCCATCCATTCTGCCCCCCCATTCTATCATGGCTGGTATTCCTCTCATCCCCCCATTCTCCTGCCTTTTCCCCATAAGCCCCCGATCTCCTTACTAATCAGGAACCGATCTACCTCTGTCTTAAAGACACTCAGTGACCCCGGCCTCCTCTGGGGCAGAGAGTTCCCTACATTCCCCCCACTCTCTGGGTGAAGAAATCCACCCCCCTCCCCCATCTCTGTTATAAAGGGTTGTCCCTTTACCCTGAGGTTGTGCCCTCTCTGGTTCTAGTTTTTCCCTACTGGTGGAAACATCCTCTCCCACGTCCCACTCTATCCTCGCAGTGTCCTGTAAGTTTCAATAAGATCTCCCCCCCACCCCACCCACCCCAAACCCCCACCCCCCAGCTCCCGGCACCCCCACCGATCTCACGTCAGGGAAAAACACATCCACCTAGTGGGGCACCTCACTATCGGAAGGATGTGGGAGCATTGGAGAGAGGGCGCGGAGGAGACTTACCAGGACGTTGCCTGGTTTTGGAGGGTAGGTCTTCGGAGGAAAGGTTGAGGGAGCTGGGGCTTTTCTCTTTGGAGCGGAGGAGCATGAGAGGCAACTTAATAGAGGTTTATAAGACGATGAGGCGGGGGTGGATAGATAGAGGGGACGGTGCAGAGACTATTTCCTCGGGCGGGTGTAGCTGTTACTGGAGGGGGGGGAGGCGTAACTCTCAGGTGGGAGATACAGGAGGGATGTCCGAGGTAGATTCCTCACCCAGAGAGGGGTTGGGGTGTGGAACGGACTGCCCGCTGTGTCGGACACTCGAGGAACTTCCAAGCGGTCATTGGGTAGACAGATGGAGCAACTCCAGAACAACAGGGAGTGGGGATAGACCGATGTTGGGTTCGGACGTAGCTCGACACGAGCTATCGAGGGGCCGAATGGCCTGTACTGGGCTGTACTGTTCTCTGTTTCTCTGTCGTAGAAGTGTCCACTCAGGAGGACACATGTGGCTTGGGTTAGCTTGGGGTGGGGGGGGGGGGGTTGGTTCGTTGAGTCCTGGTGGTGGGGGAGATGGTTGCGGTGGGGGGGGAGGTCGGAGGGATATCAAGAGGGAGGGGGCAGGGGGAAGCAGTTGACTTCTATCCCACCACGCCACCCCCCCCCCCCCCACTCACCAATCGCCCCCAGGCCCCTCCGCCTCTCGTCTACAGGGAGGCAGGAAACTCGCCACAATTTAATGACTCCCAATCCTCCTTCCCACCTCCCAATCCGCCACGGTTCATTCCCCGTTTTATCTCCTTCACTTCAAACAAGTCGCCCGAGGGTGAGGGAGAGAGAAGTCCACGTTCGATACTGCGGCGCTCCCTCAGCACCAACCCTCCCCACACACACACACAGTGCGGCGCTCCCTCAGCACCGACCCTCCCCCCCCCCACACACACACAGTGCGGCGCTCCCTCAGCACCGACCCTCCCCACACACACACAGTGCGGCGCTCCCTCAGCGCCGACCCTCCCCACACACACACACAGTGCGGCGCTCCCTCAGCACCGACCCTCCCCACACACACACAGTGCGGCGCTCCCTCAGCACCGACCCTCCCCACACGCACACACAGTGCGGCGCTCCCTCAGCGCCGACCCTCCCCACACACACACACAGTGCGGCGCTCCCTCAGCACCGACCCTCCCCACACACACACAGTGCGGCGCTCCCTCAGCACCGACCCTCCCCACACGCACACACAGTGCGGCGCTCCCTCAGCGCCGACCCTCCCCACACACACACACAGTGCGGCGCTCCCTCAGCACCGACCCTCCCCACACACACACACAGTGCGGCGCTCCCTCAGCACCGACCCTCCCCACACACACACAGTGCGGCGCTCCCTCAGCACCGACCCTCCCCACACACACACAGTGCGGCGCTCCCTCAGCACTGACCCTCCCCACACACAGTGCGGCGCTCCCTCAGCACTGACCCTCCCCACACACAGTGCGGCGCTCCCTCAGCACTGACCCTCCCCACACACAGTGCGGCGCTCCCTCAGCACCGACCCTCCCCACACACACACAGTGCGGCGCTCCCTCAGCACTGACCCTCCCCACACACAGTGCGGCGCTCCCTCAGCACCGACCCTCCCCACACACACACAGTGCGGCGCTCCCTCAGCACTGACCCTCCCCACACACAGTGCGGCGCTCCCTCAGCACTGACCCTCCTACTTTGCAGCACTCCTTCATCTTTGGGACACTAAGGGGACAATTTAGCACAGCCAATCCACCCTAACCTACACATCTTTGGGACACTAAGGGGCAATTTAGCACAGCCAATCCACCCTAACCTGCACATCTTTGGGACACTAAGGGACAATTTAGCACGGCCAATCCACCCTAACCTACACATCTTTGGACACTAAGGGACAATTTAGCATGGCCAATCCACCCTAACCTACACACCTTTGGGACACTAAGGGACAATTTAGCACGGCCAATCCACCCTAACCTACACATCTTTGGGACACTAAGGGACAATTTAGCACGGCCAATCCACCCTAACCTACACATCTTTGGACACTAAGGGACAATTTAGCATGGCCAATCCACCCTAACCTACACACCTTTGGGACACTAAGGGACAATTTAGCATGGCCAATCCACCCTAACCTACACACCTTTGGGACACTAAGGGACAATTTAGCACGGCCAATCCACCCTAACCTACACATCTTTGGGACACTAAGGGACAATTTAGCACGGCCAATCCACCCTAACCTACACACCTTTGGGACACTAAGGGACAATTTAGCACGGCCAATTCACCCTAACCTACACATCTTTGGGACACTAAGGGACAATTTAGCATGGCCAATCCACCCTAACCTACACACCTTTGGGACACTAAGGGACAATTTAGCACGGCCAATCCACCCTAACCTACACATCTTTGGGACACTAAGGGACAATTTAGCACGGCCAATCCACCCTAACCTACACATCTTTGGGACACTAAGGGACAATTTAGCATGGCCAATCCATCCTACAAGGGAGACAGAATGCAGGTCTTTCACAATCACACACACCAACCACAACATCCCAACATTCACCTGTATTAATAGAGAGGGACACTAGATGGAGATGTGCCACAGCTAATGTCAAAACCTCAACAATAAAACTTGAAGACAGTCCAACCTTTGGAACGTCAGTGAATAGCTCAGGAAGGCACAGTCCCCACCAAACCAATTAACTCTCTCCTGACTGGACTCACTCCACCTTCTACGGAGGGAGCGCCGCACTGTGTGGGAGGGTCGGTGCCGAGGGAGCGCCGCACTGTGTGGGGAGGGTCAGTGTTGAAGGAGCGCCGCACTGTGGGAGGGTCCACCTAACCTGCACATCTTTGGACACTAAGGGACAATTTAGCACGGCCAATCCACCCTAACCTACACATCTTTGGAGACTAAGGAACAATTTAGCATGGCCAATCCACCCTAACCTACACATCTTTGGACACTAAGGGACAACTTAGCACGGCCAATCCACCCTAACCTGCACATCTTTGGACACTAAGGGATAATTTAGCAAGGCCAATCCACCCTAACCTACACATCTCTGGGACACTAAGGGACAATTTAGCACGGCCAATCCATCCTAACCTACACATCTTTGGGACACTAAGGGACAATTTAGCACGGCCAATCCACCCTAACCTACACATCTTTGCGACACTAAGGGACAATTTAGCATGGCCAATCCACCCTAACCTACACATCTTTGGAGACTAAGGAACAATTTAGCATGGCCAATCCACCCTAACCTACACATCTTTGGACACTAAGGGACAACTTAGCACGGCCAATCCACCCTAACCTGCACATCTTTGGACACTAAGGGATAATTTAGCAAGGCCAATCCACCCTAACCTACACATCTCTGGGACACTAAGGGACAATTTAGCACGGCCAATCCATCCTAACCTACACATCTTTGGGACACTAAGGGACAATTTAGCACGGCCAATCCACCCTAACCTACACATCTTTGCGACACTAAGGGACAATTTAGCACGGCCAATCCACCCTAACCTACACATCTTTGGGACACTAAGGGACAATTTAGCACGGCCAATCCACCCTAACCTACACATCTTTGGGACACTAAGGGACAATTTAGCATGGCCAATCCACCCTAACCTACACATCTTTGGGACACTAAGGTACAATTTAGCACGGCCAATCCACCCTAACCTACACATCTTTGGGACACTAAGGGACAATTTAGCACGGCCAATCCACCCTAACCTACACATCTTTGGGACACTAAGGGACAACTTAGCATGGCCAATCCACCCTAACCTACACATCTTTGGGACACTAAGGGACAATTTAGCATGGCCAATCCACCCTAACCTACACATCTTTGGGACACTAAGGTACAATTTAGCAAGGCCAATCCACCCTAACCTACACATCTTTGGGACACTAAGGGACAATTTAGCATGGCCAATCCACCCTAACCTACACATCTTTGGGACACTAAGGTACAATTTAGCACGGCCAATCCACCCTAACCTGCACATCTTTGGGACACCAAGGGACAATTTGGCACGGCCAATCCCCCCTAACCTACACGTCTTTGGGACACTAAGGGACAATTTAGCACGGCCAATCCACCCTAACCTGCACATCTTTGGGACACTAAGGGACAATTTAGCACGGCCAATCCACCCTAACCTACACATCTTTGGGACACTAAGGGACAATTTAGCACGGCCAATCCACCCTAACCTGCACATCTTTGGGACACTAAGGGACAATTTAGCACGGCCAATCCACCCAATTGATCGTAAATTGGTCCCTCTGTGTTCTCAGACTATGCCCTCTGGTCCCCGGCTCTCTCAGGAAGGAAACATCCTCTGAGCTTTTACCCTGTCTAACCCCTTCAGAAACCTGTGTGTTCCAGTCAGATCACCTCTCATTCTTCTAAATAACTCAATTCGCAACCCCACAAGTCTGTGTTCTCAGCCCCCCTACTATACTCCTTACACACCCCTGACTGTGCGGCTAATTCCTCTACAACTCCATTCTCAAGCTTGCTGATAACACCACCCTAGTGGGGTTGGATCTCAGGCAACGAGGGGACAGAGTCCAGGAATGAGATTGAGAATCTGGTGAACTGGTGCGTCGACAATAATCTCTCCCTCAATTGCCCCTGTCTACATCAACGGGGACCAAGTAGAAAGGATTGAGAGCTTCACATTTTTAGGTGTCCCAGATCACCAACAACCTGTCCTGGTCCCCCCCCCGATGCCGACACTATAGTTAAGAAAGCCCCACCAACGCCTCTACTTTCTCAGACTAAGGAAATTTGGCATGTCCCCACTACGACTCTGACCAACTTTTACAGATGCCCCATAGAAAGCATCCTTTGGATTGTTTTGATATTATTTTGGATTATTTTGATGTTATTTTGGATTATTTTTCATTATTCTTATGTTATTTTGGATTATTTGATATTATTTTAGATTATTTTGATGTTATTTTGGATTATTTTGACGTTATTTTGGATTATTTTGATGTTATTTTGGATTATTGTAATGTTATTTCAGATTATTTTGGATTATTTGATGATATTTTGGAGTATTTTGATGTTATTTTGGATTATTTTAATGGTATTTCGGATTATTTTGAAATTATTTTGGATTATTTTAATGTTACTTCAGATTATTTTGATATTATTTTGGATTATTTGATGATATTTTGGATTATTTTGATGTTATTTTGGATTATTTTGATGTTATTTTGGATTTTTTGATGTTATTTATGATCATTTTGATATTATTTTGGATTACTTTGATGTCACTTTGGATCATTTTGGATTATTTTGATATTATTTTGGATTATTGTGATGTTATTTTGGATTATTTTGATATTATTTTGGATTATTTGATGACATTTTGGATTATTTTGATGTTAGTTTGGATTATTTGATGTTATTTATGATTATTGATGTTATTTTGGATTATTTTGATATTATTTTGGATTATTTGATGTTATTTTGGGTTATTTTGGATTACTTTGATGTCATTTTGGATTATTTTGATGTCATTTTGGATTACTTTGATGTCATTTTGAATTATTTTGATGTTATTTTGGATTATTTTGGATTATTTAGATGTTATTATGGATTATTTGATGTTATTTTGGATTATTTGATATTATTTTGGGTTATCTTTATGTTACTTTGGATTATTTGATGTTATTTTGGTATTATTTTGACGATATTTTGGATTATTTGATGTTATTTTGGATTATTTGATGTTATTTATGATTATTGATGTTATTTTGGATTATTTTGATATTATTTTGGATTATTTGATGTTATTTTGGGTTATTTTGGATTACTTTGATGTCATTTTGGATTATTTGATATTATTTTGGGTTATCTTTATGTTACTTTGGATTATTTGATGTTATTTTGGTATTTTTTTGATGTTATTTTGGATTATTTGTGGGAGTTATGGTGCTTTCCCACCCCCCCCCAATTCCCCTCAGTGCCTATGCTGTGGGATCTTGCTGTGCCTTTCATCTGTCCTCCATAAGAGGCGCCATCTTGTCCCCAGCTGTCAATCATCGCCTCCGAACCCGCCTACCTCGCTTCCTCATTGGCCGGAGCGAGACACGGCTCCCTTTTTCCATTGGCCAAAGGCGCCGTCAATCCCAATGAGCCACGCCCCCTCACCGTCAGCGGGAAACCCGCCTTCCATCACCCCCGATTGGTTGGAGGCACAGGGCGGTCCCTTTCTTCTGATTGGTGCAGCAGGCCATCACTCACGAATCTCCGCCCCCCTCCCAGGAAGGGCGGAGATGCTCTTTGTGATTGGTCAGGCTTCCAGTCAGTCACACCGTCCACCTCATCCCCATTGGTGCTTCGTCTTTCCTGTCCCGCCCCTCGCCCGATCCGCTTTCCGATTGGTGCAAACGGAAAGCGGGTCTGTGTTTGGATTGGTCGACAGCAATGTCAATCAGGTCGGTTGTGACGTCAGTGCGCGGTCGGTGGGAGGAAGCGGAGGCGTGGGCGAACCTCCTTCTGATTGGTGTAGAGGGAAGGCGGGTCCCTCCGGTGATTAGCCAGGAGCCCTGTCAATCAAGGTCCCCTGTGACGTCGAGAAGCGGGCGGAGATCAGGAGCGGGGCGGGCGGGCGAGGAGGAAGAGGAGGAGAACGAACGTCTTTCCGATTGGCCGCGTCGATCGAGGGGCGGGTGCGGCTGCCGGGGCTTCGATTGGTCAGTCCGACCTGTCAATCAGGTGGGCAGTGACGTTTGCACGCCGCCCTGCTCGCCGGAGAGGGAATAGGCAGAACAGCCTTTCGATTGGCTGAGCCGATAAAGGGGGCGGACACCTGACCTTCGATTGGTCGCCAGCCCCGTCAGTCAAGTCCTCTATGACGTCACGGCTCGGGGTGTTGGGCGGGAACGGATCATTCCGGGCGATTGGCTGCACAGATTAAGGGGCGGGAGCGGCTACTGGAGTTTCGATTGGTCAGAAGCTCCGTCAATCAGCTGCGCCCTACTCCGATTGGTCAGTTGACTTATCAATCAGGTGAGCGGTGACGTACCCCGCCTTGCTCCGCTGGCGGCCGATCGCGCGCCGGGGGGAGGGGGGGGAAGACGACCCACCTTCCGATTGGTTGAGCCGGCAAAAGGGGCGGACACCTACACTCCGATTGGTTACCCGCCCTGTCGGTCAGGTGAGCGGAGGCCGCGCAACCTTAGGATTGGCCCAGCCGACAATGGGAGGAGGCGGGCACCTTACACTTCGATTGGTCCGCTCCCCTGTCAATCAGTCCTACGTCTCTCCCTTCCTGCCTCCCCACCCCCCCGCCCCCGGAGTTTCCAAGTGCCCCGTCCACCAAACCCCTCCCTCCACCCGAAGGGGGCGGGGCGGAGAGAGAGAGAGAGAGAGCCCGGCCCTGATTGACAGCCGGGTCGGGCCAACCGGACGCCGGCACCCGCCCCCCCGCCACTCCCTGATTGGCCGGGAGGGCGGGCGGGGCGGCGTTGGATTGGCGGCGCGGGCTGTCGGTCAGGTCGCGTGTCCCCGCCCTCCGCTTCTTCCCCCGCCCCGCCCCCCCGCCAATCTCACGTCACTACCGGCCGGCGGTGTCATTTGCCCGGTAGAGGGGGGTGGGGAATTGGGCGAAAGGGGGGGAAAAGAAGCGGGGGGCCCTCCCCCGAGGCTCCAATATGAGCGGTAAGGCGGGAAGGGGGGGATTAAATTAATGTCCGCGCCGCTCCCCCAAACCCCCGCCACTCGATCATTCGGCCCGAAAGCTGAGGTAAAGTACAAGTCCCCGCGCCCGGAGGCCGCTCCCTCACCGAGAAATCCCGCCTGGAAGTTAGAGTGAGGCGGGAGGGAGGGAGGTGGCAGTTTCACTGGGGGCTGGGATTCAGGGGGAGGGGATAGAGGGGGGGGATGGAGGGAGGGAGGGGGAGGGAGGGGGGGGGAGGGGATGGGGGAGGGGATAGAGGGGGGAGGTGGCAGTTTCACTGGGGGGTTGGGATTCAGGGGGAGGGATAGAGGGGGGAGGTGGCAGTTTCACTGGGGGGGCTGGGATTCAGAGGGAGGGGATAGAGGGGGGAGGGAGGTGGCAGTTTCACTGCGGGGGTGGTTGGGATTCAGAGGGAGGGGATAGAGGGGGAGGGGCAGTTTCACTGGGGGGCTGGGATTCAGAGGGAGGGGATAGAGGCGGGGGAGGGGACAGAGGGGAGAGGACAGGGGGAGGGAGGTGGCAGTTTCACTGCGGGGGGGCTGGGATTCAGAGGAGGGGATAGACGGGGGGGGGGGGGGAGGGGACAGAGGGGAGAGGACAGGGGGAGGGAGATGGCAGTTTCACTGGGGGGGCTGGGATTTAGGAGGAGGAGGTGGTGGGAGGGAGGGGATAGAGTTGGCAGGGGAGGGGATAGGATAGAGGGAGCGGAGAGGATAGAGGGAGGGAGGGGCAGTTTCACTGGGGGGGCTGGGATTTAGGAAGAGGAGGAGGTGGGGGAGGGGATATAGTGGAGGGAGGGGATAGAGTTGGCGGGGGGGAGGGGAGAGGATAGAGGGAGGTGGCAGTTTCATTGGGGGGGCTGGATTCAGAGGGAGGGGATAGAGGGGGGAGGGGACAGAGGGGAGAGGACAGGGGGAGGGGGGGTGGCAGTTTCACTGGGGGGGCTGGGATTCAGAGGAGGGGATAGACGGGGGGGAGGGGACAGAGGGGAGAGGACGGGGAGGGAGGTGGCAGTTTCACTGGGGGGGCTGAGATTTAGGAGGAGGAGGTGGTGGGAGGGAGGGGATAGAGTTGGCAGGGGAGGGGATAGGATAGAGGGAGTGGAGAGGATAGAGGGAGGGAGGGGCAGTTTCACTGGGGGGGGGCTGGGATTCAGAGGGAGGGGATAGAGGGGGGAGGGACAGAGGGAGGGAGGTGGCAGTTTCACTGGGGGGCTGGGATTCAGAGGAGGGGATAGAGGGGAGGGGATAGAGGGGAGAGGACAGGAGGAGGTGGTGGCAGTTTCACTGAGGGGGGCTGGGACTTAGGAGGAGGTGGTGGGGGGAGGGGATATAGTGGAGGGAGGGGATAGAGTTGGCCGGGGGGAGGGGATAGGATAGAGGGAGGGGAGAGGATGGAGGGAGGGAGGGCAGTTTCACTGGGGGGCTGGGATTCAGAGGGGGAGGGGATAGGGACGTGCTGTTTCACTGAGGGCTGGGATTAAGAGAGAGGGGATAGAGTGGGGAGGAGGGGATAGGGACAGGCGGTTTCAGTGAGGGCTGGCATTCAGGGGGAGGGGATAGAGAGGGGGAGGGGAGAGGGACAGGCGGTTTTACTGAGGGCTGGCATTCAGGGGGAGGGATAGAGGTGGGGAGGAGGGGATAGGGATGCGCAGTTTCACTGGGGGGCTGGGATTAGGAGGGGGGAGGGAGGGGCAGTTTCACTGGGGGGCTGGGATTAAGGGGGAGGGGATAGCGGCGGGGAGGGGATACGGACAGGTGGTTTCACTGAGGGCTGGGATTCAGGGGGAGGGGGAGGGGATAGGGACAGGCGGTTTCAATGAGGGCTGGGATTCAGAGGGAGGGGGTAGGGATGGGCAGTTTCACTGGGGGGCTGGGATTAGGAGGGGAGGGGAGAGGACAGAGTTGTGGAGGGGAGTGGGAGGGGCAGTTTCGCTTGGGGGGGGTGGTGCTGACAGGTGGTGGCAGTTTCACTGGGGGCTGGGACTAGGAGAGGGAGGGGCAGTTTCACTGGGGGACTGGGATTAGGAGGGGGGAGGGGAGAGAACAGGGGAGAGGGAGGGGCAGTTTCATTGGGGGCTGGGAGGAGGTGGTAGTTTCACTGGGGAGGCTGGAGGGGGAGGGGAGAGAGCGGGGGGGATAGGGAGGAGCAGTTTCACTGGGGTGCTGGGATTAGGAGGGGTTAATGGAGGGAGGGGATAGAGGGGAAGGGGAGGACAGAGGGGATAGGGGAGGGCAGTTTCACTGGGGGGCTAGAATTGAGAGGGGGGCAGTTTCACTGAGGCTGGGATTACGAGGGGGAGGGGGGAGGGAGAGGCAGTTCACTGGGGGGCTGGGCCTGAGAGGGAGGGGATAGAGGAGAGAGGACAGAGAGGGGAGAGGGAGGGGCAGTTTCACCGGGGGGGGGGCTTGGAGGCGGTGGCAGTTTCACTGAGGGGCTGGGATTAGGAGGGGGAGGGGATAGATGGGGGAGGGAATAGGAAGGGGAGAGAACAGAGGCGGAGGGGAGAGCTCAGAGGGAGGGGGCAGTTTCACTGGGGGGCTGGGTTTGAGAGGGAGTGGATAGGACGGGGAGGGGATAGGGATGGGCAGTTTCACCGAGGGTTGGGAATTGAGAGACAGAGGAGGAGGGGAGGGTAGAGAGAGGGGGAGAGGGACAGGCAGTGTCACTGGAGGGGCTGGGAAGTGGCAGGTTCACTGGGGGGCTGGGATTGAGTGGGGGAGGGGAGAGGGATGGGCAGTTTCACTGGGGGATGGGAGCTTCACTGGGCTCTGGGATTGTCGGGGGAGCGGATAGAGAGGGACGGGCAGTTTCACTAAGGGCTGGGATTGAGGGACAGAGGGGGAAGGGATAGGAGAGAGAAAGGGAGGGGAGAGAGGGGGGAAGGTGAGAGGATAGGGAGGGGAGAGGACAGGTCAGGGGGAGGGGCAGTTTCACTGGTGGGGTTGCTGGGATTCAGATAGAGGGGGAGCGGAGAGGGAGGGGAAGTTTCACTGGGGGGCGCTGGGATTGAGAGAGGGAGGGGAGATGGGTGAGGAGGGGAGGGGATAGAGAGGGAGGGACTGTTTCACTGCGGGCTTGGGAGGTGCCAGTTTCACTGGGGGGCTGGAATAGAGAGACAGAGGGAGAAAGGATAGGACAGAGGGGAGAGGGAGGGGCAGTTTCACTGGGGGGAGGGGAGGTGGCAGTTTCACGGGGGTGCTGGAATTGAGGGGGGGTAGCGAGGGGAGAAAGAGGAGGAAGGACAGTTTTACTGGGGGGCTGGGATTGAGAGACGAAGGGGAGGGAGAGGACAGAGTGGGATGGGATCAAGAGGGGCAGTTTCACTGGGGGGCTGGGATACAGTGAGGGGAGAGAAGAGAACAGGGGGCGGAGAGAGAGAGAGGAGGAGGGTAGAGGACAGAGAGGGGAGGGAATGGAGAGGGGAAGGGCAGAGTCACTGGGGGCTGGGATAGAGAGGTGAGGGGAGACGACATGGGGGGTGGGGAAAAGAGAGGGGAGGGGCAGCTTCACTGCGGGGGGTGGGGAAAGAGAGGGGAGGGACAGCTTCACTGGGGGGGTTGGATAGAGAGGGGGAGGTGCAGTTTCACTGGGGGGTCTGGGAAGGGGAGGTCTGTTTCGCTGGGGGGCTGGGATAGATGTGGGAGTTGCAGTTTCACTGGGGGGCTGGGAGGGGAAGTTTCAGTATGGAGTTGGGATAGAGAGGGGAGGGGCAGTTTCACTGGGGGCTGTGATGGAGGGGAGGGGCAATTTCACTGGGGGGCTGGGTTAGGGAGAGGGAGGATCAGTTCAGTTTGGGGGGGAGCTGGGATACAGAGGGGGGAGCGGAGAGAGGGGGAAGGGCAGTTTCACTGGGGGGCTGGGATAGACTGGGGGAGGGAAGAGAGGGTGGGTAAAGGGGGTGAGGGCAGTTTCAGTGGCGGGCAGGAATAGAGAGGGGGAGGTGGCAGTTTCATTCGGGGAGGGCAGTTTCACTGGGAGCGGGGGAGGGGCAGTTTTCTCTGGGGGTGCAGGGAGGGGATAGAGAGGGTGGGACGAGGGGAGGGGAAAGAT
>NW_027650961.1:0-31779 GCF_965287045.1 Carcharhinus amblyrhynchos
TCCGCACGGAATGAAATGTTGCTGGGAACAGTGTGGGAAATGTTGCAAGCTAGCAGTCCATCATGGTGAGTGTGTCTCCTTTCCCTGTCTCTCAAACCTTACCACCAGCGAGTGCCGCACTGTCAGAGGGTCAGTGCTGAGGGAGCGCCGCACTGTCAGAGGGTCAGTGCTGAGGGAGTGCCACACTGTCAGAGGGTCAGTGCTGAGGGAGCGCCGCACTGTCAGAGGGTCAGTGCTGAGGGAGTGCCGCACTGTCAGAGGGTCAGTGCTGAGGGAGTGCCGCACTGTCAGAGGGTCAGTGCTGAGGGAGCGCCGCACTGTCAGAGGGTCAGTGCTGAGGGAGTGCCGCACTGTCAGAGGGTCAGTGCTGAGGGAGTGCCGCACTGTCAGAGGGTCAGTGCTGAGGGAGCGCCGCACTGTCAGAGGGTCAGTGCTGAGGGTCAGTGCTGAGGGAGTGCCGCACTGTCAGAGGGTCAGTGCTGAGGGAGCGCCGCACTGTCAGAGGGTCAGTGCTGAGGGAGCGCCGCACTGTCAGAGGGTCAGTGCTGAGGGAGCGCCGCACTGTCAGAGGGTCAGTGCTGAGGGAGTGCCGCACTGTCAGAGGGTCAGTGCTGAGGGAGTGCCGCACTGTCAGAGGGTCAGTGCTGAGGGAGTGCCGCACTGTCAGAGGGTCAGTGCTGAGGGAGTGCCGCACTGTCAGAGGGTCAGTGCTGAGGGAGTGCCGCACTGTCAGAGGGTCAGTGCTGAGGGAGTGCCGCACTGTCAGAGGGTCAGTACTGAGGGAGTGCAGCACTGTCAGAGGGTCAGTGCTGAGGGAGCGCCGCACTGTCAGAGGGTCAGTGCTGAGGGAGTGCCGCACTGTCAGAGGGTCAGTGCTGAGGGAGCGCCGCACTGTCAGAGGGTCAGTGCTGAGGGAGTGCCGCACTGTCAGAGGGTCAGTGCTGAGGGAGCGCCGCACTGTCAGAGGGTCAGTGCTGAGGGAGTGCCGCACTGTCAGAGGGTCAGTGCTGAGGGAGTGCCGCACTGTCAGAGGGTCAGTGCTGAGGGAGTGCCGCACTGTCAGAGGGTCAGTGCTGAGGGAGTGCCGTACTGTCAGAGGGTCAGTGCTGAGGGAGTGCCGCACTGTCAGAGGGTCAGTACTGAGGGAGTGCCGCACTGTCAGAGGGTCAGTGCTGAGGGAGCGCTGCACTGTCAGAGGGTCAGTGCTGAGGGAGTGCCGCACTGTCAGAGGGTCAGTGCTGAGGGAGTGCCGCACTGTCAGAGGGTCAGTGCTGAGGGAGTGCCGCGCTGTCAGAGGGTCAGTCCTGAGGGAGAGCCGCACTGCGGGATCAATAACTGGAGTCGGGGTGGGGATGGAGGCGATACGGATTTAAGTTCGGCGAGGGGGGGGGGGGCGGGAAGGAGATTTCGAGGGGATTTGAGGGCAAACCGACTCGCCCAGATGGCGGTGGGGGGGAAGGAACTCGCTGCCCGATCGGATGGGAGAGATAGCGACTCTCACAACAATTAGGGAGCGTATGAATGAGCTTTGGGAACATCACAGCGATACAAGGCTCCAGAGCGAGGTTTGGAAATTGGGATTGGAGTCGATAGGAGCTTGTGTTTGCTAGGGTCGGCATTGGAGAGATTGGCTACCCCCCTCCCACCTCGCCCTCCGTCCCATGGGTTCGATTTTAATCGGAGGAACTGTTCCTCTTTTATTCAGATTTCTGCTCCTCGGCTCTGGATTGCAAGTTCCCGCTGGTTTGCTGCCATCATCAGTGCGTCTTCCTCTGGAAATGCCAGGCACATCCGCGAACTGTTTGACCCCCCTCTGGTAAGTACAGCCTCGCTGGAGTCTGGGTGGCAGTGGGGGTAGAGAAATTGGGGTGTGTGGGGAGTCGCACCCAGAGAACAGGGTTTGTTCTCACTGGAGGTTGAGGGGGAGACCTGATAGAAGTCTACAAGATGATGAGGGACAGAGTGGAGACTCAGAAGCTTGTCCTCCCCCAGGGTGGAAGAGTCAATTACGCGGGGGGGCACAGTTTGGAGGGCGAGGTTTACAGGAGACGTACGAGGCACGTTCTTTGGACACAGAGGGTGTCTGGAACTTGATGCCGGGGTGGGAGGTTAGTGGAGGCGGATACGATAGTGAGTTTTAAGGGGTGTCTGGACAAACAGGGGGCCATTTCTACCCACAGTCAATGCACCCCGCAACCCGCGCATCTTTGGACTGTGGGAGGAAACTGGAAAAAACCCACGCAGACATGGGGAGAATGTGCAGACTCCACACAGACAGTGACCCAAGGCTGGGGATCGAACCCGGGTCCCTGGCGCTGTGAGACAGCAGTGCTAACCCACTGTGCCCCCCGGGAATCGAACCCGGGTCCCTGGCGCTGTGAGACAGCAGTGCTAACCCACTGTGTCACCGTGCCCCCCCCCCCGGGGAATCGAACCCGGGTCCCTGGCGCTGTGAGACAGCAGTGCTAACCCACTGTGTCACCGTGCCCCCCCCCCCGGGAATCGAACCCGGGTCCCTGGCGCTGTGAGACAGCAGTGCTAACCCACTGTGTCACCGTGCCCCCCCCCCCGGGAATCGAACCCGGGTCCCTGGCGCTGTGAGACAGCAGTGCTAACCCACTGTGTCACCGTGCCCCCCCCCGGGGAATCGAACCCGGGTCCCTGGCGCTGTGAGACAGCAGTGCTAACCCACTGTGCCCCCCGGGAATCGAACCCGGGTCCCTGGCGCTGTGAGACAGCAGTGCTAACCCACTGTGTCACCGTGCCCCCCCGGGGAATCGAACCCGGGTCCCTGGCGCTGTGAGACAGCAGTGCTAACCCACTGTGTCACCGTGCCCCCGCCCCCGGGAATCGAACCCGGGTCCCTGGCGCTGTGAGACAGCAGTGCTAACCCACTGTGTCACCGTGCCCCCGCCCCCGGGAATCGAACCCGGGTCCCTGGCGCTGTGAGAAAGCAGTGCTAACCCACTGTGTCACCGTGCCCCCCCCCCGGGAATCGAACCCGGGTCCCTGGCGCTGTGAGACAGCAGTGCTAACCCACTGTGTCACCGTGTCCCCCCCCCCTGGGGAATCGAACCCGGGTCCCTGGCGCTGTGAGACAGCAGTGCTAACCCACTGTGTCACCGTGCCCCCCCCGGGAATCGAACCCGGGTCCCTGGCGCTGTGAGACAGCAGTGCTAACCCACTGTGTCACCGTGCCCCCCCCGGGAATCGAACCCGGGTCCCTGGCGCTGTGAGACAGCAGTGCTAACCCACTGTGTCACCGTGCCCCCCCCGGGAATCGAACCCGGGTCCCTGGCGCTGTGAGACAGCAGTGCTAACCCACTGTGTCACTGTGCCCCCCCCCCCCCGGGGAATCGAACCCGGGTCCCTGGTGCTGTGAGACAGCAGTGCTAACCCACTGTGTCACCGTGCCCCCCCCCCCGGGGAATCGAACCCGGGTCCCTGGCGCTGTGAGACAGCAGTGCTAACCCACTGTGTCACCGTGCCCCCCCCCCCCCCCGGGGAATTGAACCCGGGTCCCTGGCGCTGTGAGACAGCAGTGCTAACCCACTGTGTCACCGTGCCCCCCCCCGGGAATCGAACCCGGGTCCCTGGCGCTGTGAGACAGCAGTGCTAACCCACTGTGTCACCGTGCCCCCCCCCCCGGGGAATCGAACCCGGGTCCCTGGCGCTGTGAGACAGCAGTGCTAACCCACTGTGTCACCGTGCCCACCCTGGGGAATCGAACCCGGGTCCCTGGCGCTGTGAGACAGCAGTGCTAACCCACTGTGTCACCGTGCCCCCCCCCCCCCGGGGAATCGAACCCGGGTCCCTGGCGCTGTGAGACAGCAGTGCTAACCCACTGTGTCACCGTGCCCACCCTGGGGAATCGAACCCGGGTCCCTGGCGCTGTGAGACAGCAGTGCTAACCCACTGTGTCACCGTGCCCACCCCCCCCCCGGGGAATCGAACCCGGGTCCCTGGCGCTGTGAGACAGCAGTGCTAACCCACTGTGTCACCGTGCCCCCCCCCCGGGAATCGAACCCGGTTCCCTGGCGCTGTGAGACAGCAGTGCTAACCCACTGTTTCACCGTGCCCCCGAGAATCGAACCCGGGTCCCTGGCGCTGTGAGACAGCAGTACTAACCCACTGTGTCACCATGCCCCCCCCCCCCGGGAATCGAACCCGGGTCCCTGGCGCTGTGAGACAGCAGTGTTAACCCACCGTGTCACCGTGCCCCTGGGAATCGAACCCGGGTCCCTGGCGCTGTGAGACAGCAGTGTTAACCCACTGTGTCACCGTGCCCCTGGGAATCGAACCCGGGTCCCTGGCGCTGTGAGACGGCAGTGCTAACCCACTGTGTCACCGTGTCCCCCCCCGGGAATCGAACCCGGTTCCCTGGCGCTGTGAGACAGCAGTGCTAACCCACTGTGTCACCGTGCCCCTGGGAATCGAACCCGGGTCCCTGGCGCTGTGAGACGGCAGTGCTAACCCACTGTGTCACGGTGTCCCCCCCCGGGAATCGAACCCGGGTCCCTGGCGCTGTGAGACAGCAGTGCTAACCCACTGTGTCACCGTGTCCCCCCCCGGGAATCGAACCCGGGTCCCTGGCGCTGTGAGACAGCAGTGCTAACCCACTGTGTCACCGTGCCCCCCCCCCCCGGGGAATCGAACCCGGGTCCCTGGCGCTGTGAGACAGCAGTGCTAACCCACTGTGTCACCGTGCCCCCCCCCCCCCCGGGGAACTGAACCCGGGTCCCTGGCGCTGTGAGACAGCAGTGCTAACCCACTGTGTCACCGTGCCCCCCCCCGGGAATCGAACCCGGGTCCCTGGCGCTGTGAGACAGCAGTGCTAACCCACTGTGTCACCGTGCCCCCCCCCCCGGGGAATCGAACCCGGGTCCCTGGCGCTGTGAGACAGCAGTGCTAACCCACTGTGTCACCGTGCCCACCCTGGGGAATCGAACCCGGGTCCCTGGCGCTGTGAGACAGCAGTGCTAACCCACTGTGTCACCGTGCCCCCCCCCCCCGGGGAATCGAACCCGGGTCCCTGGCGCTGTGAGACAGCAGTGCTAACCCACTGTGTCACCGTGCCCACCCTGGGGAATCGAACCCGGGTCCCTGGCGCTCTGAGACAGCAGTGCTAACCCACTGTGTCACCGTGCCCCCCCCCCCCCCGGGGAACCGAACCCGGGTCCCTGGCGCTGTGAGACAGCAGTGCTAACCCACTGTGTCACCGTGCCCCTCCCCCCCCCGGGAATCGAACCCGGTTCCCTGGCGCTGTGAGACAGCAGTGCTAACCCACTGTGTCACCGTGCCCCCGAGAATCGAACCCGGGTCCCTGGCGCTGTGAGACAGCAGTACTAACCCACTGTGTCACCGTGCCCCCCCCCCCGGGGAATCGAACCCGGGTCCCTGGCACTGTGAGACAGCAGTGCTAACCCACTGTGTCACCGTGCCCCCCCCCCGGGAATCGAACCCGGTTCCCTGGCGCTGTGAGACAGCAGTGCTAACCCACTGTGTCACCGTGCCCCCGAGAATCGAACCCGGGTCCCTGGCGCTGTGAGACAGCAGTACTAACCCACTGTGTCACCATGCCCCCCCCCCCCGGGAATCGAACCCGGGTCCCTGGCGCTGTGAGACAGCAGTGTTAACCCACTGTGTCACCGTGCCCCTGGGAATCGAACCCGGGTCCCTGGCGCTGTGAGACAGCAGTGCTAACCCACAGTGTCACCGTGCCCCCCCGGGAATCGAACCCGGGTCCCTGGCGCTGTGAGACAGCAGTGCTAACCCACTGTGTCACCGTGTCCCCCCCTGGGAATCGAACCCGGGTCCCTGGCGCTGTGAGACAGCAGTGCTAACCCACTGTGTCACCGTGCCCCCCCCCGGGAATCGAACCCGGGTCCCTGGCGCTGTGAGACAGCAGTGCTAACCCACTGTGTCACCGTGCCCCCCCCGGGAATCGAACCCGGGTCCCTGGCGCTGTGAGACAGCAGTGCTAACCCACTGTGTCACCGTGCCCCCCCCCCCCAGGAATCGAACCCGGGTCCCTGGCGCTGTGAGACAGCAGTGCTATCTCCCACTGTGTCACCCCTACGACCTGTGAATTTTGAGTTTGTGATCCCAGCCTTTTTCCGTTTTTAGGGAGCGCCGTTCAGCTCAGTGGGATAACTGGTGTGCAGACCGATGTGCCGTGGGAGAGTGCTGACCACACATCTCACTCCTGCTTATTCATCTTCGAAAAGGGAATCAAAATATTCCAGCTCCGATGAACCTGAAGAAGCTGGAATCCAGCAACAGTAGCTCTTTACAGAATAAAAAACTCACCTAATCTGCTTCGGACCTATTTGCTGATTGTTGGACAGTGGAATTCTGTGTTTGGTAATCCAATAAAGATTAGCTTGCTTCACCATCTGCCTGGCGTCCATCTGATAAGATTCGATTTATTATTGTCACATGTATTAACATAACCTATAAAGTATTGTTTCTTTGTTCCGTGCTAAGTTGTCCCTTAGTCTCCAAAGATGTGTAGGTTAGGGTGGATTGGCCATGCTAAATTGTCCCTTAGTGTCCAAAGATGTGTAGGTTAGGGTGGATTGGCCATGCTAAATTGTCCCTTAGTGTCCAAAGATGTGTAGGTTAGGGGGGATTGGCCATGCTAAATTGTCCCTTAGTGTCCAAAGATGTGTAGGTTAGGGGGGATTGGCCGTGCTAAATTGTCCCTTAGTGTCCAAAGATGTGTAGGTTAGGGGGGATTGGCCATGCTAAATTGTCCCTTAGTGTCCAAAGATGTGTAGGTTAGGGGGATTGGCCATGCTAAATTGTCCCTTAGCGTCCAAAGATGTGTAGGTTAGGGGGGATTGGCCATGCTAAATTGTCCCTTAGCGTCCAAAGATGTGTAGGTTAGGGGGGATTGGCCATGCTAAATTGTCCCTTAGTGTCCAAAGATGTGTAGGTTAGGGGGGATTGGTCATGCTAAATTGTCCCTTAGCGTCCAAAGATGTGTAGGTTAGGGGGATTGGCCATGCTAAATTGTCCCTTAGCGTCCAAAGATGTGTAGGTTAGGGGGGATTGGCCATGCTAAATTGTCCCTTAGCGTCCAAAGATGTGTAGGTTAGGGGGGATTGGCCGTGCTAAATTGTCCCTTAGTGTCCAAAGATGTGTAGGTTAGGGGGGATTGGCCGTGCTAAATTGTCCCTTAGTGTCCAAACATGTGTAGGTTAGGGGGGATTGGCCATGCTAAATTGTCCCTTAGTGTCCAAAGATGTGTAGGTTAGGGGGGATTGGCCATGCTAAATTGTCCCTTAGTGTCCAAAGATGTGTAGGTTAGGGGGGATTGGCCATGCTAAATTGTCCCTTAGTGTCCAAAGATGTGTAGGTTAGGGTGGATTGGCCGTGCTAAATTGTCCCTTAGTGTCCAAAGATGTGTAGGTTAGGGTGGATTGGCCATGCTAAATTGTCCCTCCGTGTCCAAAGATGTGTAGGTTAGGGGGGATTGGCCATGCTAAATTGTCCCTTAGTGTCCAAAGATGTGTAGGTTAGGGTGGATTGGCCATGCTAAATTGTCCCTTAGTGTCCAAAGATGTGTAGGTTAGGGTGGATTGGCCGTGCTAAATTGTCCCTTAGTGTCCAAAGATGTGTAGGTTAGGGTGGATTGGCTGTGCTAAATTGTCCCTTAGTGTCCAAAGATGTGTAGGTTAGGGGGGATTGGCCATGCTAAATTGTCCCTTAGTGTCCAAAGATGTGTAGGTTAGGGGGATTGGCCATGCTAAATTGTCCCTTAGCGTCCAAAGATGTGTGGGTTAGGTGGATTGGCCATGCTAAATTGTCCCTTAGTGTCCAAAGATGTGTAGGTTAGGGGGATTGGCCATGCTAAATTGTCCCTTAGTGTCCAAAGATGTGTAGGTTAGGGTGGATTGGCCATGCTAAATTGTCCCCTTCGTGTCCAAAGAAAGCATTGCAGCTCAGAATACAAACCCAGTGCCCTGTCCCCTCTCCACTTGCCTCACTCTTTCTCGGTGAGAGCTCAGTACTTTGGCAGCGTCTGCCTGGCACATCTCGCTTGCCCAGCAGTGGTGAATAAGTTGGCGCTCGCCTCTGCCCTGTGTGCAGCGGGGCAAGGCGCCCTGGGACCTTGATCCCAAGGCCTCGCACCAGTGACTCCCAAAAGATTTCCCGAGCGGTGGATCTGAGTGAAGGGTGAGTGGCCTTGCTCGTGCCAAAGACCCATCGATCATCGCCAACACCAGATCTTTGAAGACGAGACCTGCTTCGGGTCGTAGACTCCATCCGTCCAAATCCATCACCCAAAACCTCACAGGACAAAGAACGGAGAGAATTCCAGCTCAGGAACAGGGCTGTTCGGAACATCCTGCACCAACCGTGCTGCCCCACCGCCCCCCCCCCCGCCCCCGACTGAACTAAAACCCCCCCCCCACCCTTCCGGGAACCGTATCCCTCTATTCCTCATGGATTTGTCCAAACTCACTCCCGTCTCCGCTCCCACTCCCGGCAGCGAGTTCTCACCACCCTCTGTGGAAAAAAAATCTGCCTTTAAACCTTGTCCCCTCGCACCTTAAACCTGTAGCCCCCCCGCGTAATTGACTCTTCCACCCTGGGGGGAAAAAGCTTCTGACTCTCCACTCTGTCCCTCATCATCTTGTCGACTTCTATCAGGTCTCCCCCTCAATCTCCAGTGAGAACAAACCGAGTTTCTCCAACCTCTCCTCAGAGCTAATGCCCCTCCGTACCAGGGGCAACATCCTGGTAAATCTTTTCTGTCCCCTCTCCAAAGCCCCCACATCCTTCTGGTAGTGTGGCGACCATAAGTAACCCACTGTGTCACCGTGCCCCCCACACGGGAATCGAACCCGGGTCCCTGGCGCTGTGAGACAGCAGTGCTAACCCACTGTGTCACCGTGCCCCCCCCCCGGGTATCGAACGCGGGTCCCTGGCGCTGTGAGACAGCAGTGCTAACCCACTGTGTCACCATGCCCCCCCCCGGGGAATCGAACCCGGGTCCCTGGCTCTGTGAGACAGCAGTGCTAACCCACTGTGTCACCGTGTCCCTCCCCCGGGAATCGAACCCGGCTCCCTGGCGCTGTGAGACAGCAGTGCTAACCCACTGTGTCACCATGCCCCCCCCGGGAAATCGAACCCAGGTCCCCAGCGCTGTGAGACAGCAGTGCTAACCCACTGTGTCACCGTGCCCCCCCCGGGAATCGAACCCGGGGCCCTGGCGCTGTGAGACAGCAGTGCTAACCCACTGTGGCCCCTGGGAATCGAACCCGGGTCCCTGGCGCTGTGAGACAGCAGTGCTAACCCACTGTGTCACCATGCCCCCCGGGAATCGAACCCGGGTCCCTGGCTCTGTGAGACAGCAGTGCTAACCCACTGTGTCACCGTGTCCCTCCCCCGGGAATCGAACCCGGGTCCCTGGCGCTGTGAGACAGCAGTGCTAACCCACTGTGTCACCATGCCCCCCCCGGGAAATCGAACCCAGGTCCCCAGCGCTGTGAGACAGCAGTGCTAACCCACTGTGTCACCGTGCCCCCGGGAATCGAACCCGGGTCCCTGGCGCTGTGAGACAGCAGTGCTAACCCACTGTGTCACCGTGCCCCTCCCTGGTCTCACGGGCCATGTGGAGAGAGGTTGAATAAACTCGGATCGCCTTCACTGGGAAGACAGAGGCTGAGGGGAGACCTGAGGGAGAGCTACAAAACTAGGCGAGGGTGGACACTGAGAGGGTTTTCTCTCCAGACCTGGAATTGTCAATTTCACGGGGGGGGGCACAGTTTCATGGTGGGATAGGGGATGTTTAAGGGAGATTTGCAGGGGGGTGGGGAGAGGTTTTCCAGAGAGAGAGAGAGAGAGGGAGAAAATTGCTGGAAAGAGGCTAGGTTCTTCAAACCTTCCCATCTGTAAGAGGTTCTTAATTTGCGCTAAGTTGTGTACGCTCCAGCACCTTCCTATTCACAGCGCTGCCTAATAAACTGCCTTATTATCGTGAGTGATAGACCCATAAAACTTTTCTTGGGAGGGGTTGTGAGTGACAAGCAATGGAAAGGACAAGGTGTCCTCTGGGACCATTCCAGAACAGTGTCTAGCAGAGGGTAGGGCAAACAGAGAACCAGGGAGAAGTAACAGCACGGGAACAGGTCCTTCAGCCCCCCCTCAGCCTATCCCAACTAAACTCCAAAACAAAAACCCTTAGTTGGCCCGTATCCCTCTATTTCACCCCCCCCCGCAACTACTTACGCACCCATCCAGTGACCACACATCTAAGCTAATCCCAGTTGCCCCCCTTTTGGCTCATATCCCTCTCTACCCATGTCGCTAACTCAATACAAAACCCAAAATTGTCCCCGCCTTTCCTACCACCTAAATTTGACCCTCCAAAATGCATCTGTTGGCACTTGCCCAGGTTAAATTCCATCTGCCATCTCTGCATCACTGTGCCAGCTGGGGTAAACACAGTCAGAAGGTGCTTTTCCTTCATCAGGCGAGTGGGGATTTCTGTTCACAAACAGGGTTTATAAAGACCCAAACTCAATTTACACAATAATGGTTGGAGTGCGAGACGTTACAGGTAAGCAAGTCTTAAAGGTACGGACAGTGTGAGCGGGGAGAGAGGGTTAAGCCCAGGTTAAAGAGATGTGTATCGTCTCCAGACAGGACAGGCAGTGAGATTTTGCAAACCCAGGCAAGTCACGGGGGTTACAGATAGTGCGACATGAACCCAAGGTCTCGGGTGAGGCCGTCCTCATGTGTGCGGGAACTTGGCTGTCAGTCTCTGCTCAGCGACTCTGCGCTGTAGTGAAGGCCGCCTTGGAGAACCAGAAACACCTTTGAAAGATAAAATTGTCCCCGTCTCTACTACTGCCTCTGGCAGCTCGTTCCAGACACTCACCACCCTCTGGGTGAAAAAATTGCCCCCTCTGGACCCTTCTGTATCTCTCCCCTCTCACCTTAAACCTCTGCCCTCTAGTTTTAGACTCCCCTACCTTTGGGGGAAAAGATATTGACTATCTCACTGATCTGTGCCCCCTCATTATTTTATAGACCTCTATAAGATCACCCCTCCAGAGAAAAAAGTCCCAGTCTATCCCAGCCTCTCCTTATAACTCAATCCATCGAGTCCCCGGTAACATCCTAGTAAATCTTTTCTGCGCTCTTTCTAGTTTAATAATATCCTTTCTATAATAGGGTGACCAGAACTGTACACAGTATTCCAAGTGTGACCTTACCAATGTCTTGTACAACTTCAACAAGATGTCCCCAACTCCTGTATTCTGACCGATGAAACCAAGCTTGCCGACTGCCTTCTTCACCACTCTGTCCCCCTGGGACTCCACTTTCAAGGAGCTCTGATTTTGATTTAATTTGATTTATTATTGTCACTGGGATACAGTGAAAAGTATTGTTTCTTGAAGCATACCGTTCATAGAGAAGGAAAGGAGAGGGTGCAGAATGTAGTGTTACAGTCACAGCGAGGGTGTAGAGAAAGGTCAGCTTAATATTTGATTTGATTTATTATTGTCACTGGGATACAGTGAAAAGTATTGTTTCTTGTGCGCTAAACAGACAAAGCATACTGATCATAGAGAAGGAAAGGAGAGAGTGCAGAATGTAGTGTTACAGTCACAGCGAGGGTGTAGAGAAAGATCAGCTTAATATTAGATTTATTATTGTCACGTGTATTAACACACAGTGAAAAGTATTGTTTCTTGCGCACAATACAGACAAAGCATACCATTCATAGAGAAGGAAAGGAGAGGGTGCAGAATGTAGTGTTACAGTCACAGCGAGGGTGTAGAGAAAGATCAACTTAATATTTGATTTGATTTATTATTGTCAGTGGGATACAGTGAAAAGTATTGTTTCTTGCGCGCTATACAGACAAAGCATACCGTTCATAGAGAAGGAAAGGAGAGGGTGCAGAATGTAGTGTTACAGTCACAGCGAGGGTGTAGAGAAAGATCAGCTTAATATTTGATTTGATTTATTATTGTCAGTGGGATACAGTGAAAAGTTATTATTTCTTGCGCGCTGTACAGACAAAGCATACCGATCATAGAGAAGGAAAGGAGAGGGTGCAGAATGTAGTGTTACAGTCACAGCGAGGGTGTAGAGAAAGATCAGCTTAATGCGAGGTGGGTCCATTCAAAAGTCTGACGGCAGCAGGGAAGAAGCTGTTCTTGAGTCGGTCGGTACGGGACCTCAGACTTTTGTATCTTTTTCCCCCGACGGAAGAAGGTGGAAGAGAGAATGTCCGGGGTGTGTGTGTGTGTGGGGGGGGTCCTTAATTATCCCGGCTGCTTTTTCCCCCTCCCCGAGGCAGCGGGAAGTGTAGACGGAGTCAATGGACGGGAGGCTGGTTTGTGTGATGGGATTGGGCTACATTCACCACCCTTTTGTAGTTCCTTGCGATCTTGGGCAGAGCAGGATCCCAGACCGAGCTGTGATCCAACCCAGAGAGAATGCTTTCTATGGGGGGCGTCTGTAAAAGTTGGGGAGAGTCCTTAGCGGACATGCCCAATTTCCTTAGTCTTCTGAGAAAGTAGAGGTGGGGTTTTCTTAACTATAGTGTTGGCTTTGGGGGGGGTGGACCAGGACAGGTTGTCGGTGATCTGGAGTTGGTGTCACCAAAGCTGTTGTCTCGTCCTCTTCTTCGCAGGTTCGGGGGAAACCTCTTTTCTCTGTAACTCTCTCCAACCCTTCACATAAGAACATAAGGAATAGGAGCAGGAGTAGGCCATCTAGCCCTTCGAGCCTGCCCCGCCATTCAATAAGATCATGGCTGATCTGTCGTGTCTCAGTTCCACTTTCCCGTCCTCTCCCCATAACCCTTAATCCCCTCTCTTATCAAAAACCCATCAACCCGCGTCTTAAATATATTTAGCGAGGTAGCCTCCACCACTTCAACGGGCAGAGAATTCCAGAGATTCACCACCCTTTGAGTGAAGAAGTTCCTCCTCAACTCCGTTCTAAACCACCCCCCCTTTATCTTGAGGCTGTGCCCTCTAGTCCTACTGTCCTTTCTGAGCGGGAAGAGTCTCTCCACCTCTATCCTGTCCATCCCATTCATCATCTTATACGTCTCAATGAGATCTCCCTCATTCTTCTAAACTCTAACGAGTACAAGCCTAGTTTATTCAGCCTCTCCTCATAGCTCAATCCCCTCAACTCCGGTATCAGCCTAGTAAACCTCTCCAACCCTTCACCTTCTACACTTGATGATAGATCTCTTAACGTATTTCTTTGACCATTTTCAGAGTTCGGAGGCAATTCATTGCCAACACCTCGTTTCGGCTTTGCATGTTCTTCCTGGACGGACGCTGGCCAAGGTTCTAGCTTCCCGTCCGTCGCAATCCACCCCCCCACCGTCACAACTAAAGCCCCTCGCTGTCAACCCAGGAACGGCGAAGTCGATGGTGGCACAGAACCCTCACGGGTCTCCCCAAACCGTGCCCTCCCTATGGTGGGAACGGGAGGCCACCTGGAGTGGCACATTCTCCGTACGTTTCAGGAGATGGCACCCTGCCAATTGGCCAACCTCGAGACTTTGAGACCCCGGGGAGGAGCTGGCGTTCCCAAGCTTGGTCTCTCCGATTTGGGTTCCCTTTGGACCGGGGTGGCTTCTCTTCAAGGGTGGGTCCGCGTTACGTGGCGCTGGGTTGCGCGGCGCTGAGTCTGTATTGCGCCACCCGGAGCCCGCGTTTCACCACGCTGCGTTTGGGGCTGGGCGGGCATTACGTGGCACTGGGTGCGCGGTCGATGGCGTTTGGGGTTTGGGTCGGCACTCCGCATTACGCGACACTTGGGTCCGCGTTCCGCAGCACTCGGACTGCGTTACCAGATACTGGATCCGTGCTGCCTGACATTGAGTTTGGGTCAGGCCCACATTACGTGACCCTGGGTCCGCGTTACGTGGCACTGGGTCTACGTTGAGTGGCACTGCGTCAGTGTTACATGGCACTGGGTCCGTGTTATGCGACACTGGGTCCACATTATATGACACTGGGTCCGCATTACACAGCTCTGGGTCCACGTTACGTGGCACTTTGTCTGTGTTACGCGGCACTGGGTCCGCGTTACGTGGCACTGGGTCTGCGTCACGTGGCACTGCATCAGTGTTACATGGCACTGGATCCGTGTTATGTGACACTGGGTCCGCATTATACGACACTGGGTTCGCATTACACGACACTGGGTCCGCATTACGCGGCACTGGGTCCTCATTACGCGGCACTGGGTCCTCATTACGCGGCACTGGGTCCGCATTACGTGACATTTTGTCTTTGTTATGCAGCACTGGGTCTGCATTACATGGCACTGGGGCCGTGTTACGCTGCACTGGGTCTGTGTTATGTGGCACTGCATCCGCGGTATATGACACTGGCCCCACGTTACGCGAAAGTAGGCCCACGTTACACGACATCAATTCTGTATTACGCGACACTGGGTCTGCGTTACGTGGCACTGGGTCTGCATTACGTGGCACTGGGTCTGCGTTACGTGGCACTGGGTCTGCGTTACACGGCACTGGGTCTGCGTTACGCGACACTGGCTCTGCGTTACGTGGCACTGGGTCTGTGTTATGTGGCACTGGGTCTGCGTTACGCGACACTGGGTCTGCGTTACGCGGCACTGGGGTTCAGATACACTTTGCTGAGTTTTTGGGTTGATTTTGGTTGGGTTTTGAGTTGGCCAACTCCCTCTCGAGGTTGTTCTCCCAGTTGGGGGTGGCGTTACGGACGGTCACTGACTTGCGACGGGGATGTGGAATGAATCGGATAATAAAAAAACTCAATTCATTCACCAAAACCATCGTCTCGGCCTTTTCATCGGGCGGGGGAGAATGTGGGGGGGGGGGGTTCGAGTCACCTCGCGCGGATTCTTATTCCCATCGGAAAGGTCTTTCCCTCCGCACTCTGGAACGGACCCATCGGGCGCTGGATGGGATCCCGCGGTCCCCGCGTTCGGGCGGGTGGGAGGGGAGTGGGGGGGGTAGTGAGTGCGAGGCAGCCCCCACCTCAGAGAACAGGCAGAGAGAGCCACCGTCACGTTAGTCATCGGATTGAGGTGGGGGGGGGATTCGCTTCTACAGATAGGCGGGGGGGGGAGGGAGAGAGGGAGAGGGGGAAAGAGGGAGAGGAGGGGTCGTGGGAAGGAGGGAGGGAGGGAGAGAGGGAAGGAGAGAGGGAGGGGGACAAGAGGGAGAGGAGGGAGAGGAGGGAGTGAGGAAGAAGGGGGGAGGGACAGAGGGAGAGAGGGATAGAGGGTGGGGGTGGAGAGGGAAGGGGAGGCGGATCAGCCGGATTGAGGGGTGGTTCTCTCTCTTCCTCAACCCCCCTCTCTCTCTCTCTCTCTCTGTCTCTCTCTCTGTCTCTCTCTCTCTGTCTCTCTCTCTCTCTCTGTCTCTCTCTCTGTCTCTCTCTCTCTCTCTCTCTCTCTCTGTCTCTCTCTCTCTCTCTCTCTCTGTCTCTCTCTCTCTCTCTCTCTGTCTCTCTCTGTCTCTCTCTCTGTCTCTCTCTCTCTCTGTCTCTCTCTCTCTGTCTCTCTCTCTCTCTCTCTCTGTCTCTCTCTCTCTCTGTCTCTCTCTCTCTGTCTCTCTCTCTATCTGTCTCTCTCTCTCTCTCTCTCTGTCTCTCTCTCTCTGTCTCTCTCTCTCTCTCTCTCTGTGTCTCTCTCTCTCTCTCTCTCTGTCTCTCTCTGTCTCTCTCTCTGTCTCTCTCTCTCTCTCTCTCTGTCTCTCTCTCTCTCTCTCTCTCGCTCTCTCCCTGCGCTCCTCTCTCACCTCCTTCCCCCTGGAACAGTTTCCCCTCTATTTTAAGTGAGGATTCCAGTCTCTATGCGGAGGTGTGTGCCGCTCTGGGATTTATTCTCACTGATGTACGCTCTGGGAGTTCTGGACAGGGGTTTCCTCGGAGTCTCCATAATCTGGGCTGCCAAGACTCCGCAATGTGTAAATCCAGACTGTCAGACAGAGGCAGGCAAGGATCTCTGTACAGGAACACTGATCACCATCCGTTTAATTCCAGCAATGTATTAGAAACACAATACATAACACTGACCCACACAGAGATTAATACAGGGCTATGGGGAGAGAGTGGGACAGTGGGATGAGTTTGGGGATTGATACAGGGCTATGGGGAGAGAGTGGGACAGTGGGATTAGTTTGGGGATTGATACAGGGCTATGGGGAGAGAGTGGGACAGTGGGATCAGTTTGGGGATTGATACAGGGCTATGGGGAGAGAGTGGGACAGTGGGATTAGTTTGGGATTGATACAGGGCTATGGGGAGAGAGTGGGGCAGTGGGATTAGTTTGGGGATTGATACAGGGCTATGGGGAGAGAGTGGGACAGTGGGATTAGTTTGGGATTGATACAGGGCTATGGGGAGAGAGCGGGGCAGTGGGATTAGTTTGGGATTGATACAGGGCTATGGGGAGAGAGTGGGACAGTGGGATTAGTTTGGGATTGATACTGGGCTATGGGGAGGGAGTGGGACAGTGGGATTAGTTTGGGGATTGATACAGGGCTATGGGGAGAGAGTGGGACAGTGTGATTAGTTTGGGATTGATACAGGGCTATGGGGAGAGAGTGGGACAGTGGGATTAGTTTGGGGATTGGTACAGGGCTATGGGGAGAGAGTGTGACAGTGGGATTAGTTTGGGATTGATGCGGGATATGGGGAGAGAGTGGGACAGTGGGATTAGTTTGGGGATTGATACTGGGCTATGGGGAGAGAGTGGGACAGTGGGATTAGTTTGGGGATTGATACAGGGCTATAGGGAGAGAGTGGGACAGTGGGATTAGTTTGGGGATTGATACTGGGCTATGGGGAGAGAGTGGGACAGTGGGATTAGTTTGGGGATTGATACAGGGCTATGGGGAGAGAGTGGGACAGTGGGATTAGTTTGGGGATTGATACAGGGCTATGGGGAGAGAGTGGGACAGTGGGATTAGTTTGGGGATTGATACAGGGCTATGAGGAGAGAGTGGGGCAGTGGGATTAGTTTGGGGATTGATACAGGGCTATGGGGAGAGAGTGGGACAGTGGGATTAGTTTGGGATTGATATAGGACTATGGGGATAGAGTGGGACAGTGAGATTAGTTTGGGATTGATACAGGGCTATGGGGAGAGAGTGGGACAGTGGGATTAGTTTGGGGATTGATACAGGGCTATGGGGATAGAGTGGGACAGTGGGATTAGTTTGGGATTGATACAGGGCTATGGGGAGAGAGTGGGACAGTGGGATTAGTTTGGGATTGATACAGGGCTATGGGGAGAGAGTGGGACAGTGGGATGAGTTTGGGATTGATACAGGGCTATGGGGAGAGAGTGGGACAGTGGGATTAGTTTGGGATTGATATAGGACTATGGGGAGAGAGTGGGGCAGTGGGATTAGTTTGGGATTGATACAGGGCTATGGGGAGAGAGTGGGACAGTGGGATTAGTTTGGGGATTGATACAGGGCTATGGGGAGAGAGTGGGACAGTGGGATTAGTTTGGGGATCGATACAGGGCTATGGGGAGAGAGTGGGACAGTGGGATTAGTTTGGGGATTGATACAAGGCTATGGGGAGAGAGTGGGACAGTGGGATTAGTTTGGGGATTGATACAGGGCTATGGGGAGAGAGTGGGACAGTGGGATTAGTTTGGGATTGATACAGGGCAATGGGGAGAGAGCGGGGCAGTGGGATTAGTTTGGGGATTGATACAGGGCTATGGGGAGAGAGTGGGACAGTGGGATTAGTTTAATTACAAGCGAGCGAGGGGAGATTTGGGGATTAGGTGTTGCTTTGGCGATGGAGATGCGGTGGACGATATTCCGTTGATTCTCTCGGCTCCGCACATCTGGTTTTTCCATGTTTCCGGGAATCTCCGCGGGACGTCTCAGACGATTCCTCGCCGTTCCGAATGGAAATCCCGGGTCCGGGAGACTGCAGGACAAACGTGGAGATGGTTACGAGCGAAGTGTGGCTTCCCCTTTGACCCACCCCCCCACCAACTCGCTCCCACTCCCTGCACCCCCCCTCCCCGTGTGACACCCCCCCCATCCCCCCCCACCCCTGACCCCGTTGGCCGTTCCCCTCTATCGGTGCCACTGAACCCTCCTTTTCTGTCCCCTCTGTTTCCCCCCCACCCCCGCCTCCCCCCCACTCAACCTCCCCCTCCTCCCCCCGCCCCGCACCCCACCCCCCCCACCAACCATTTCCCACCCTCCAGCCCACTCCCCTCCGCCTTGATCGATATGATTTAAATTATTATTGTCACATGGATCGGGACACAGTGAAAGGTATTGTTTCTCGCGCACTGTACAGACAAAGCATACCGCTCATAGAGAAGGAAAGGACAGGGTGCAGAACGTAGTGTCACAGCGAGGGTGTAGAGAAAGATCAGCTTAATATTTGATTTATTATTGTCACATGTATTAACACACAGTGAAAAGTATTGTTTCTTGCACACTATAGAAAGCATACCATTCATAGAGAAGGAAAGAAGAGAGTGCAGAATGTAGTGTTACAGTCACAGTGAGGGTGTAGAGAAAGATCAGCTTAATATTTGATTTATTATTGTCATATGTATTAACACACAATGAAAAGTATTGTTTCTTGCACACTATAGAAAGCATACCATTCATAGAGAAGGAAAGAAGAGAGTGCAGAATGTAGTGTTACAGTCACAGCGAGGGTGTAGAGAAAGATCAGCTTAATATTTGATTTATTATTGTCACTGGGATACAGTGAAAAGTATTGTTTCTCGCGCGCTATACAGACAAAGCATACCATTCATAGAGAAGGAAAGGAGAGAGGGTGCAGAATGTAGTGTTACAGTCACAGCGAGGGTGCAGAGAAAGATCAGCTTAATGCGAGGTGGGTCCATTCAAAAGTCTGACAGCAGCAGGGAAGAAGCTGTTCTTGAGTCGGTCGGTACGGGACCTCAGACTTTTGTATCTTTTTCCCCCGACGGAAGAAGGTGGAAGAGAGAATGTCCGGGGTGTGTGTTGGGGGGGGGGGTCCTTAATTATCCCGGCTGCTTTTCCCCCCCCCGAGGCAGCGGGGAAGTGTAGACGGAGTCAATGGATGGGAGGCTGGTTTGTGTGATGGGATTGGGGGCTACCATTCACCACCCCTTTTGTAGTTCCTTGCGGTCTTGGGCACAGCAGGATCCCAGACCGAGCTGTGATCCAACCCAGAGAGAATGCTTTCTATGGGGGGCGTCTGTAAAAGTTGGGGAGAGTCCGTAGCGGACATGCCAAATTTCCTTAGTCTTCTGAGAAAGTAGAGGCGTTGGTGGGGCTTTCTTAACTGTAGTGTTGGTGTTGTGGGGGGAACCAGGGCAGGTTGTCGGTGATCTGGACACCTGAAGCTCCCTCGACCCTTTCTCTCGGTCCCCGTTGATGTAGACGGGGGGGGCAGGTTCCCCTTTCCACTTCCTGAAGCCGGTGACCATCTCCTTTGTCTCGTTGAGGGAAGATTAATGTCCCCGCGCCCAGCTCACCAGATCCTCCGTCTCGTTCCTGTCATCGGCTCCCCCTCTTAACCCCCCAAAACTGGGTCCCTCCGCCTGGTCTGACTGTCTCTGCGTCCCCTCCTCTCTCCCCCTCCCAGCTGACGGTCTCCCCACCCTCCCTGTCCCCCCTATCGCCCCCTCCCCCCCCGGCGCACTGACTTCCGGTTTACGGTGGGAGGGGGGAGGTTTTGGACGCACCTCTCCTGCAGCGATATTCACACTCATCCGGACAGCATCTCGTCCATTCTCTGGTGTCCGAGTGACAGCGACACTGTGGCTCCCAGCACCAACTAGGCACATGGAACGCCCAATCCTTACAGAGCCGGATCAGCCTGTTCCTGGGACAACCTACAGTGGCGACGAGGACAGAGTGAGCAGGTTAGAGATAATCTGATTTGATTTATTATCGCCCCACGGACTTACGTTGCAGTTGCAGTACCTGGCGTTACTGTAACACAAGAAATAGGAGCAGGAGTAGGGCCATCTAGCCCTTCGAACCTGCCCCGCCATTCAATAAGATCATGGCTGATCTGAAGTGGATCAGTTCCACTTTCCCGCTTTCTCCCCTGTCTATCAGAAACCTATCTACCCGGGAGTGCCCCAGGGGTCGGTGCTGGGGCCTCAGCTATTTACCATTTATGTAGATGATCTGGAGGAGGGAACTGAGTGTAGGGTGTCGAAATTTGCTGATGACACCAAGATTGGGGGAACGGCAAATTGTGCGGAGGGTGTGGAGAGTCTGCAGAAGGATCTAGATAGGCTGGGCGAATGGGCCAGGAAATGGCAAATGGAATTTAATGTTGGCAAGTGTGAGGTGGTCCACTTTGGTAGGAAGAATGGTAGGAAGGACTATTACTTACGGGGCGAAAAACTGCAGCAGGCGACGGTGCAGAGGGACCTGGGCGTCCTTGTGCATGAGTCGCAAAAACCCAGCCTGCAGGTGCAGCAGGTGGTCAGGAAGGCGAATGGGATGCTGGCCTTCATAGCGAGGGGGATTGAATATAAAAGTAGGGAGGTCTTGCTGCAGCTGTATAGGGCATTGGTGAGGCCGCAGCTGGAGTACTGTGTGCAGTTTTGGGCGCCGCACTTACGCAAGGATATTTTAGCCTTGGAGGGAGTGCAGAGGAGGTTTACTAGGCTGATACCGGAGTTGAGGGGGTTGAGCTATGAGGAGAGGCTGAATAAACTAGGCTTGTATTCGTTAGAGTTTAGAAGAATGAGGGGAGATCTCATTGAGACGTATAAGATGATGAATGGGATGGATAGGATAGAGGTGGAGAGACTCTTCCCGCTCAGAAAGGACAGTAGGACTAGGGGGCACAGCCTCAAGATAAAGGGGGGGGGCGGTTTAGAACGGAGTTGAGGAGGAACTTCTTCACTCAAAGGGTGGTGAATCTCTGGAATTCTCTGCCCGTTGAAGTGGTGGAGGCTACCTCGCTAAATATATTTAAGACGCGGGTTGATGGGTTTTTGATAAGCGAGGGGATTAAGGGTTATGGGGAGAGGGCGGGAATGTGGAACTGAGCCACGACAGATCAGCCATGATCTTATTGAATGGCGGGGCAGGCTCGAAGGGCTGGATGGCCTACTCCTGCTCCTATTTCTTATGTTCTTATGACTTCAATATATTCAGCGAGGCAGCCTCCACCACTTCAACGGGCAGAGAATTCCAGAGATTCACCACCCTTTGAGTGAAGAAGTTCCTCCTCAACTCTGATCTAAACTGCCCCCCCCCTTATCTTGAGGCTGTGCCCTCTAGTTCTGCCATCACGAATTATTTCCCCGAGTTCCCTAAGACCCACGCTTTTCTCCGCAGTAAATACTGAAGAGAAATCTTCGCTTTGGATCGCTTGTGGATGACTTTTTTGATTCTTAAGAGGGTTGGCTCTCTCCCTCGTTACTCTTTGGGCCCTGTAGGTTTTTATACATAGGGATCGGAACCATCCCACGCTCCGTCCCCTGGGAGCTCAGACACCCCGGGTCAGGGTGGGATGAGCTTGGAACAGTACGGGGCACAGGCCATTCGGCCCTCGATGTTGGACCCAGCTTTGTCCCAACCCAAGATCGGTCTATCCCACTCCCTGTCATTCTGGAGCGCTCCATGTGTCTATCCAATAACCGCCTTAAAGTTCCTAAAGTGTCCGACTATCACACCCCAACCACTCTCTGAGGAAAGAATCGACCTCGAACATCCCTCCTATATCTCCCACCTTATCGTTATAACCCCCGCAAGTAACAGCGACATCCACCCCAGGAAATAATCTCTGCACGTCCACTCGATCTATCCCCCTAAGAAACCTCGATAAAGTCCTCCTCCCACTCTCAGACAGAAAACTTGGGTTGGCCGTGCTAAATTGTCCCTTAGTGTCCCAAAGATGTGTAGGTTAGGGTGGATTGGCCATGCTAAATTGTCCCTTAGTGTCCAAAGATGTGTAGGTTAGGGGGGATTGGCCATGCTAAATTGCCCCTTAGTGTCCAAAGATGTGTAGGTTAGGGTGGATTGGCCGTGCTAAATTGTCCCTTAGTGTCCAAAGATGTGTAGGTTAGGGTGGATTGGCTGTGCTAAATTGCCCCTTAGTGTCCAAAGATGTGTAGGTTAGGGTGGATTGGCCATGCTAAATTGTCCCTTAGTGTCCAAAGATGTGTAGGTTAGGGTGGATTGGCCGTGCTAAATTGTCCCTTAGTGTCCAAAGATGTGTAGGTTAGGGTGGATTGGCCATGCTAAATTGCCCCTTAGTGTCCAAAGATGTGTAGGTTAGGGGGATTGGCCATGCTAAATTGTCCCTTAGTGTCCAAAGATGTGTAGGTTAGGGTGGATTGGCCATGCTAAATTGTCCCTTAGTGTCCAAAGATGTGTAGGTTAGGGGGGATTGGCCATGCTAAATTGCCCCTTAGTGTCCAAAGATGTGTAGGTTAGGGTGGATTGGCCATGCTAAATTGTCCCTTAGTGTCCAAAGATGTGTAGGTTAGGGGGATTGGACATGCTAAATTGTCCCTTAGTGTCCAAAGATGTGTAGGTTAGGGGGGATTGGCCATGCTAAATTGTCCTTTAGTGTCCAAAGATGTGTAGGTTAGGGTGGATTGGCCATGCTAAATTGTCCCTTAGTGTCCAAAGATGTGTAGGTTAGGGTGGATTGGCCATGCTAAATTGTCCCTTAGTGTCCAAAGATGTGTAGGTTAGGGGGGATTGGCCATGCTAAATTGTCCCTTAGTGTCCAAAGATGTGTAGGTTAGGGTGGATTGGCCATGCTAAATTGTTCCTTAGTGTCCAAAGATGTGTAGGTTAGGGTGGATTGGCTGTGCTAAATTGCCCCTTAGTGTCCAAAGATGTGCGGGTTAGGGTGGATTGGCCGTGCTAAATTGTCCCTTAGTGTCCAAAGATGTGTAGGTTAGGGGGGATTGGCCATGCTAAATTGTCCCTTAGTGTCTAAAGATGTGTAGGTTAGGGTGGATTGGCCATGCTAAATTGCCCCTTAATGTCCAAAGATGTGTAGGTGAGGGGGGATTGGCCGTGCTAAATTGCCCCTTAGTGTCCAAAGATGTGTAGGTTAGGGGGATTGGCCATGCTAAATTGTCCCTTAGTGTCCCTCAACCTTTCCTCATACCCTCCAAACCAGGCAGCATCCTGGTAAATCTCCTCTGCACTCTCTCCAATGCTCCCACACCCTTCTTACAGTGAGGTGACCAGAACTGAACACAATATTCCAAATGTGGTCTCCCCAAGGTCCTCTATAGTTCCAGCATAACCCCACGGCTCTTAAACTCAAACCCCCTGTTAATAAACGCTAACACACTGTAAGCCTTCTTCACAGCTCTATCCACTCGAGTGGGAACCTTCAGACATCTGACCCGGGTCCCTGGCGCTGTGAGACAGCAGTGCTAACCCACTGTGTCACCGTGCCCCCCCCCCGGGGAATCGAACCCGGGTCCCTGGCTCTGTGAGACAGCAGTGTTAACCCACTGTGTCACCGTGCCCCCCCCCCGGGGAATCGAACCCGGGTCCCTGGCGCTGTGAGACAGCAGTGTTAACCCACTGTGTCACCGTGCCCCCCCCGGGGAATCGAACCCGGGTCCCTGGCGCTGTGAGACAGCAGTGCTAACCCACTGTGTCACCGTGCCCCCCCCGGGAATCGAACCCGGGTCCCTGGCACTGTGAGACAGCAGTGCTAACCCAGTGTGTCACCGTGCCCCCCCCCGGGGAATCGAACCCGGGTCCCTGGCGCTGTGAGACAGCAGTGCTAACCCACTGTGTCACCGTGCCCCCCCCGGGGAATCGAACCCGGGTCCCTGGCGCTGTGAGACAGCAGCGCTAACCCACTGTGTCACCGTGCCCCCGGGAATCGAACCCGGGTCCCTGGCGCTGTGAGACAGCAGTGCTAACCCACTGTGTCACCGTGTCCCCCCCCGGGGAATTGAACCCGGGTCCCTGGCGCTGTGAGACAGCAGTGCTAACCCACTGTGTCACCGTGTCCCCCCCCCCCAGGGAATCGAACCCGGGTCCCTGGCGCTGTGAGACAGCAGTGCTAACCCACTGTGTCACCGTGCCCCCCCCCGGGAATCGAACCCGGGTCCCTGGCGCTGTGAGACAGCAGCGCTAACCCACTGTGTCACCGTGCCCCCGGGAATCGAACCCGGGTCCCTGGCGCTGTGAGACAGCAGTGCTAACCCACTGTGTCACCGTGCCCCCCCCCGGGAATCGAACCCGGGTCCCTGGCTCTGTGAGACAGCAGTGCTAACCCACTGTGTCACCGTGCCCCCCCGGGAATCCCCCCACTTGCGCCCTCCCCCCCCCCACTGACTCCCCTGAACCACCGTGACCTCTGACCCTACACCCCCCAAGGGTGACTGACCTTTGCCCGGGGTGGCCTCTGACCCTGGGTTCTGTTGGCCTCTCTGCGGTGTGACTGCGATCTGAGCGTACGTTGCCTCCGGTTCGGCTACGAGAGACGGAGGGAGAGAGAGAGAGAGCGTGAGAGACGGTGCGAGGGACGCGATGGGTCTCCGGGGGGGTGGGGGTTACGTGTGACAGAGAGTGACCCAGTTGACAAAAACACAGCCTCGACACACACCCACCCAACCCCGAGTATCACCCCAACACACACACATACACACACACACCGACCCCAGCCCCGCACCCCAACCAAGCATCACCCCAACACTCACATACACTGAGATGTAACTGTAACGTAACCCAGTGCATCGCAAACCCTTCCTTCTCCAGCAACGCACGCTTAGAATACAACTGCCTCTTAGTAAAGACTCAACTCTCCCCGACACCCAGTCTGAGATAGAACCAGCAGACTTGGAGACTGAGCTGGAACCAGCACGGAGCTAGGGTGCAAATTTGAGCAGAATAATTTTCGATTGGTGTTTTTGTGATTGTAAAATAGTCAGGGGGCATGGGGGGTGAAGGGGACAATTATAATATCATAGAGTCAGAGAGGTTTCCAGCATGGAAACAAACCCTTCAGCCTAACTTGGGTTGGCCATGCTAAATTGTCCCCTAGTGTCCAAAGATGTGTAGGTCAGGGTGGATTGGCCATGCTAAATTGTCCCTTAGTGTCCAAAGATGTGTAGGTTAGGGGGGATTGGCCATGCTAAATTGTCCCTTAGTGTCCAAAGATGTGTAGGTTAGGGTGGATTGGCCGTGCTAAATTGTCCCTTAGTGTCCAAAGATGTGTAGGTTAGGGTGGATTGGCCATGCTAAATTGTCCCTTAGTGTCCAAAGATGTGTAGGTTAGGGGGGATTGGCCATGCTAAATTGTCCCTTAGTGTCCAAAGATGTGTAGGTTAGGGTGGATTGGCCGTGCTAAATTGTCCCTTAGTGTCCAAAGATGTGTAGGTTAGGGTGGATTGGCCATGCTAAATTGTCCCTTAGTGTCCAAAGATGTGTAGGTTAGGGGGGATTGGCCATGCTAAATTTTAGTGTAGTTAATATTTGGGTTTACAGGGATAGGAATTGTCAGTGCAGGATTGAGAGATCGATTAGCACCAAAGGGTCAGTGCTGAGGGAGCGCTGCACTGTCAGAGGGTCAGTGCTGAGGGAGTGCCGCACTGTCAGAGGGTCAGTGCTGAGGGAGCGCCGCACTGTCAGAGGGTCAGTGCTGAGGGAGCGCTGCACTGTCAGAGGGTCAGTGCTGAGGGAGTGCCGCACTGTCAGAGGGTCAGTGCTGAGGGAGCGCCGCACTGTCAGAGGGTCAGTGCTGAGGGAGTGCCGCACTGTCAGAGGGTCAGTGCTGAGGGAGTGCCGCACTGTCAGAGGGTCAGTGCTGAGGGAGTGAGGCACTGTCGGAGGGTCAGTGCTGAGGGAGTGCCGCACTGTCAGAGGGTCAGTGCTGAGGGAGCGCCGCACTGTCAGAGGGTCAGTGCTGAGGGAGTGCCGCACTGTCAGAGGGTCAGTGCTGAGGGAGTGCCGCACTGTCAGAGGGTCAGTGCTGAGGGAGCGCCGCACTGTCAGAGGGTCAGTGCTGAGGGAGTGCCGCACTGTCAGAGGGTCAGTGCTGAGGGAGCGCCGCACTGTCAGAGGGTCAGTGCTGAGGGAGCGCCGCACTGTCAGAGGGTCAGTGCTGAGGGAGTGCCGCACTGTCAGAGGGTCAGTGCTGAGGGAGTGCCGCACTGTCAGAGGGTCAGTGCTGAGGGAGCGCCGCACTGTCAGAGGGTCAGAACCGTTGGCTTGTCATCGCTGCTCTGTAACACAAAACCTCCCATCAAACGCATCACGGAAACAAGAGAGATAGAAATTCCCTAAGGCACCAAAACTTACCCAGAATATTGTCCCCACTGCCATCGATATCCAGATATCCTGTTAAAAAACAAGAAAGTCACTTGACAAAATCTATCTTCAAAACATCAGCCCAGAGACCAAACACTCCCACTCTCACCTCTCTGCAAATACAGAGAGCCAGAAGTGAGGGGATGTGTGGGACCCGTACCCCAGTGAGAGTCAGTGTGTGTGGGACCCGTACCCCAGTGAGAGTCAGTGTGTGTGGGACCCGTACCCCAGTGAGAGTCAGTGTGTGTGGGACCCGTACCCCAGTGAGAGTCAGTGTGTGTGGGAGCCATACCCCAGTGAGAGTCAGTGTGTGTGGGACCCGTACCCCAGTGAGAGTCAGTGTGTGTGGGATCTGTACCCCAGTGAGAGTCAGTGTGTGTGGGACCTGTACCCCAGTCAGAGTCAGTGTGTGTGGGACCTGTACCCCAGTGAGAGTCAGTGTGTGTGGGACCCGTACCCCAGTGAGAGTCAGTGTGTGTGGGACCCGTACCCCAGTGAGAGTCAGTGTGTGTGTGGGACCCATACCCCAGTGAGAGTCAGTGTGTGTGGGACCCCAGTGAGAGTCAGTGTGTGTGTGGGACCCGTACCCAACTGAGAGTCAGTGTGTGTGGGACCCGTACCCCAGTGAGAGTCAGTGTGTGTGGGACCCGTACCCCAGTGAGAGTCAGTGTGTGTGGGACCCGTACCCCAGTGAGAGTCAGTGTGTGTGGGAGCCGTACCCCAGTGAGAGTCAGTGTGTGTGGGACCCGTACCCCAGGGAGAGTCAGTGTGTGTGGGACCCGTACCCCAGTGAGAGTCAGTGTGTGTGGGACCCGTACCCCAGTGAGAGTCAGTGTGTGTGGGACCTGTACCCCAGTGAGAGTCAGTGTGTGTGGCACCCCAGTGAGAGTCAGTGTGTGTGGGACCCGTACCCCAGTGAGAGTCAGTGTGTGTGGGACCCGTACCCCAGTGAGAGTCAGTGTGTGTGTGGGACCCATACCCCAGTGAGAGTCAGTGTGTGTGGGACCCCAGTGAGAGTCAGTGTGTGTGGGACCTGTACCCCAGTGAGAGTCAGTGTGTGTGGGACCCGTACCCCAGTGAGAGTCAGTGTGTGTGGGACCCGTACCCCAGTGAGAGTCAGTGTGTGTGGGACCTGTACCCCAGTGAGAGTCAGTGTGTGTGGGACCCCAGTGAGAGTCAGTGTGTGTGGGACCCGTACCCCAGTGAGAGTCAGTGTGTGTGGGACCCGGACCCCAGTGAGAGTCAGTGTGTGTGGGACCCGTACCCCAGTGAGAGTCAGTGTGTGTGGGAGCCGTACCCCAGTGAGAGTCAGTGTGTGTGGGACCCGTACCCCAGTGAGAGTCAGTGTGTGTGTGGGACCTATACCCCAGTGAGAGTCAGTGTGTGTGGGACCCGTACCCCAGTGAGAGTCAGTGTGTGTGTGGGACCTATACCCCAGTGAGAGTCAGTGTGTGTGGGACCCGTACCCCAGTGAGAGTCAGTGTGTGTGGGACCCCAGTGAGAGTCAGTGTGTGTGGGACCCGTACCCCAGTGAGAGTCAGTGTATGTGGGAGCCGTACCCCAGTGAGAGTCAGTGTGTGTGGAACCCCAGTGAGAGTCAGTGTGTGTGGGACCCGTACCCCAGTGAGAGTCAGTGTGTGTGGGACCCGTACCCCAGTGAGAGTCAGTGTGTGTGGGACCCGTACCCCAGTGAGAGTCAGTGTGTGTGGGACCCGTACCCCAGTGAGAGTCAGTGTGTGTGGGACCCGTACCCCAGTGAGAGTCAGTGTGTGTGGGACCCCAGTGAGAGTCAGTGTGTGTGGGACCCGTACCCCAGTGAGAGTCAGCGTGTGTGGGACCTGTACCCCAGTGAGAGTCAGTGTGTGTGGAACCCCAGTGAGAGTCAGTGTGTGTGGGACCTGTACCCCAATGAGAGTCAGTGTGTGTGTGGGACCCGTACCCCAGTGAGAGTCAGTGTGTGTGGGACCCGTACCCCAGTGAGAGTCAGTGTGTGTGGGACCCGTACCCCAGTGAGAGTCAGTGTGTGTGGGACCCGTACCCCAGTGAGAGTCAGTGTGTGTGGGACCCGTACCCCAGTGAGAGTCAGTGTGTGTGTGGGACCCGTACCCCAGTGAGAGTCAGTGTGTGTGGGACCCCAGTGAGAGTCAGTGTGTGTGTGGGACCCGTACCCCAGTGAGAGTCAGTGTGTGTGGGACCCGTACCCCAGTGAGAGTCAGTGTGTGTGTGGGACCCGGACCCCAGTGAGAGTCAGTGTGTGTGTGGGACCCCAGTGAGAGTCAGTGTGTGTGGGACCCGTACCCCAGTGAGAGTCAGTGTGTGTGGGACCCGTACCCCAGTGAGAGTCAGTGTGTGTGGGACCCCAGTGAGAGTCAGTGTGTGTGTGGGACCCCAGTGAGAGTCAGTGTGTGTGGGAGCCGTACCCCAGTGAGAGTCAGTGTGTGTGGGACCCGGACCCCAGTGAGAGTCAGTGTGTGTGGGACCCCAGTGAGAGTCAGTGTGTGTGGGAGCCGTACCCCAGTGAGAGTCAGTGTGTGTGGGACCCGTACCCCAGTGAGAGTCAGTGTGTGTGGGAGCCGTACCCCAGTGAGAGTCAGTGTGTGTGGGACCCCAGTGAGAGTCAGTGTGTGTGGGACCCGTACCCCAGTGAGAGTCAATGTGTGTGGGACCCCAGTGAGAGTCAGTGTGTGTGGGACCCGTACCCCAGTGAGAGTCAGTGTGTGTGGGACCCGTACCCCAGTGAGAGTCAGTGTGTGTGGGACCCGTACCCCAGTGAGAGTCAGTGTGTGTGGACCCGTACCCCAGTGAGAGTCAGTGTGTGTGGGACCCGTACCCCAGTGAGAGTCAGTGTGTGTGGGACCCGTACCCCAGTGAGAGTCAGTGTGTGTGGGACCCCAGTGAGAGTCAGTGTGTGTGGGACCCCAGTGAGAGTCAGTGTGTGTGGGACCCCAGTGAGAGTCAGTGTGTGTGGGACCCCAGTGAGAGTCAGTGTGTGTGGGACCCGTACCCCAGTGAGAGTCAGTGTGTGTGGGACCCGTCCCCCAGTGAGAGTCAGTGTGTGTGGGACCCGTCCCCCAGTGAGAGTCAGTGTGTGTGGGACCCGTCCCCCAGTGAGAGTCAGTGTGTGTGGGACCCGTACCCCAGTGAGAGTCAGTGTGTGTGGGACCCGTACCCCAGTGAGAGTCAGTGTGTGAGTGGGACCCCAGTGAGAGTCAGTGTGTGTGTGGGACCCGTACCCCAGTGAGAGTCAGTGTGTGTGGGACCCCAGTGAGAGTCAGTGTGTGTGTGGGACCCGTACCCCAGTGAGAGTCAGTGTGTGTGGGACCCGTACCCCAGTGAGAGTCAGTGTGTGTGGGACCCCAGTGAGAGTCAGTGTGTGTGGGACCCCAGTGAGAGTCAGTGTGTGTGGGACCCCAGTGAGAGTCAGTGTGTGTGGGACCCCAGTGAGAGTCAGTGTGTGTGGGACCCCAGTGAGAGTCAGTGTGTGTGGGACCCGTACCCCAGTGAGAGTCACTGTGTAACTTACCAGAGCAGAGCTGGACGAGGATGAGGGACAGTACGCACCTCCAGTCCATCCTTGTTGAAGTTCTTTGAACTCAGGAGCTGAATTCTCGGTGCTTTATCCGCTTGGATCTGATCAGACTGATATGGATCCTTGCCCTGTCCGTATCCGTATCCTGGTTCCACATCCGACTGATCGGAACATGATAACTGGAACTGCAATGCATGGGGGAGGTGGGGGGATCTCCGTCTCTCCGCGTGGGCTCTCTCCTCCGGACAGGGGCTGCTATTGCGCGGGGGGTGAGGTCCAGAATGTCCTCACTCAGCACCCATCCCATCTGTGCGCGCCTCGGGTCTGGGATCCCAGACCTCCTGTGGTTGGAGGGTGCTGGGGCAGGGGGAGGGGGAGGGGAGTTGGAAGCTTAGAGGGAATTTGGACTGGAGAACTCAGTCATTTGCACGTCCTGCCATCTCAGCCCCCTACACCCCCTCCCTATCTCTGTAACCCCCTCCAGCCCCCTACACCCCCTCCCTATCTCTGTAACCCCCTCCACCCCCCTACACCCCCTCCCTATCTCGGTAACCTCCTCCAGCCCCCTACACCCCCTCCCTATCTCTGTAACCACCTCCAGCCCCCCCTACACCCCCTCCCTATCTCTGTAACCTCCTCCAGCTCCCCCTACACCCCCTCCCTATCTCTGTAACCTCCTCCAGCCCCCTACACCCCCTCCTTATCTCTGTAACCCCCTCCAGCCCCCTACACCCCCTCCCGATCTCTGTAACCCCCTCCAGCCCATACACCCCCTCCCGATCTCTGTAACCTCCTCCAGCCCCCTACACCCCCTCCTTATCTCTGTAACCTCCTCCAGCTCCCCCTACACCCCCTCCCTATCTCTGTAACCTCCTCCAGCCCCCTACACCCCCTCCTTATCTCTGTAACCCCCTCCAGCCCCCTACACCCCCTCCCGATCTCTGTAACCCCCTCCAGCCCATACACCCCCTCCCTATCTCTGTAACCTCCTCCAGCCCATACACCCCCTCCCGATCTCTGTAACCTCCTCCAGCCCCCTACACCCCCTCCCGATCTCTGTAACCTCCTCCAGCCCCCCTACACATCCTCCCTATCTCTGTAACCTCCTCCAGCCCCCTACACCCCCTCCCTATCTCTGTAACCTCCTCCAGCCCCCTACACCCCCCTCCCTATCTCTGTAACCTCCTCCAGCCCCCCCTACACCCCCTCCCTATCTCTGTAACCTCCTCCAGCCCCCTACACCCCCTCCCGATCTCTGTAACCTCCTCCAGCCTCCTACACCCCCTCCCTATCTCTGTAACCTCCTCCAGCCCCCTACACCCCCTCCCTATCTCTGTAACCCCCTCCAGCCCCCTACACCCCCTCCCTATCTCTGTAACCTCCTCCAGCCCCCCTACACCCCCTCCCTATCTCTGTAACCTCCTCCAGCCCCTCTACACCCCCTCCCTATCTCTGTAACCTCCTCCAGCCCCCTACACACCCTCCCTATCTCTGTAACCTCCTCCAGCCCCTCCTACACCCCCTCCCTATCTCTGTAACCTCCTCCAGCCCCTCTACACCCCCTCCCTATCTCTGTAACCCCCTCCAGCCCCCTACACCCCCTCCCTATCTCTGTAACCTCCTCCAGCCCCCTACACCCCCTCCCTATCTCTGTAACCTCCTCCAGCCTCCTACACCCCCTCCCTATCTCTGTAACCTCCTCCAGCCCCCTACACCCCCTCCCTATCTCTGTAACCTCCTCCAGCCCCCCTACACCCCCTCCCTATCTCTGTAACCTCCTCCAGCCCCACTACACCCCCTCCCCATCTCTGTAACCTCCTCCAGCCCCCCTACACCCCCTCCCTATCTCTGTAACCCCCTCCAGCCCCCTACACCCCCTCCCTATCTCTGTAACCTCCTCCAGCCCCCTACACCCCCTTCTGTAACCCCCTCCAGCCCCCCTACAACCCCCTCCCTATCTCTGTAACCTCCT
>NW_027650962.1:0-31449 GCF_965287045.1 Carcharhinus amblyrhynchos
GTGTCTCATTGTCTCTGTGTCTCCGTGTCTCAGTGTCTCAGAGTCTCAGTGTGTCTGTGTCTCAGTGTCTCAGAGTCTCAGTGTCTCTTTGTCTCTGTGTCTCAGTGTCTCAGTGTCTGTGTGTCTCTGTGTCTCAGAGTCTCAGTGTCTCAGTGTCTCAGATTCTCAGTGTCTCAGAGTCTCAGTGTCTCTGTGTCTCTGTGTCTCAGTGTCTCAGAGTCTCTGTGTCTCTGTGTCTCTGTGTCTCAGTGTCTCAGAGTCTCAGTGCCTCTGTGTCTCTCTGTCTCTGTGTCTCAGTGTCTCAGAGTCTCAGTGTCTCTGTGTCTCTGTGTCGCAGAGTCTCAGAGCCTCAGTGTCTCTGTGTCTCAGTGTCTCAGAGTCTCAGTATCTCTGTGTGTCTGTGTCTCAGAGACTCAGAGTCTCAGTGTCTCAGTGTCTCCGTGTCTCAGTGTCACAGAGTCTCAGTGTCTCAGTGTCTCAGTGTCTCAGAGTCTCAGAGTCTCAGTGTCTCAGTGTCTCAGAGTCTCAGTGTCTCAGAGTCTCAGTGTCTCTGTGTCTCTGTGTCTCAGAGTCTCAGTGTGTCAGTGTCTCAGAGTCTCAGTGTCTCAGTGTCTCAGAGTCTCAGTGTCTCAGTGTCTCAGAGTCTCAGTGTCTCAGTGTCTCAGAGTCTCAGTGTCTCAGAGTCTCAGTGTCTCAGTGTCTCAGAGTCTCAGTGTCTCAGTGACCCTGTGTCTCAGTGTCTCAGTGTCTCAGAGTCTCAGTGTCTCAGTGTCTCAGTGTCTCAGTGTCTCAGAGTCTCAGAGGCACAGTGTCTCTGTGTCACTGTGTCTCCGTGTCTCAGAGCCTCAGTGTCTCAGTATCTCCGTGTCTCAGTGTCTCAGAGTCTCAGAGTCTCAGTGTCTCAGTGTCTCAGAGTCTCAGTGTCTCAGTGTCTCAGTGTCTCAGAGTCTCAGTGTCGCAGTGTCTCAGATTCTCAGTGTCTCAGTGTCTCAGTGTCTCCGTGTCTCAGTATATCAGTGTCTCAGAGTCTCAGTGTCTCTGTGTCTCTGTGTCTCAGAGTCTCAGTGTCTCAGTGTCTCAGTGACTCAGAGTCTCAGTGTCTCAGATTCTCAGTGTCTCAGTGTCTCAGAGTCTCTGTGTCTCTGTGTCTCTGTGTCTCACTGTCTCAGAGTCTCTGTGTCTCTGTGTCTCAGTGTCTCAGAGTCTCAGAGTCTCAGTGCCTCTGTGTCTCTCTGTCTCTGTGTCTCAGTGTCTCAGAGTCTCAGTGTCTCTGTGTCTCTGTGTCGCAGAGTCTCAGAGCCTCAGTGTCTCTGTGTCTCAGTGTCTCAGAGTCTCAGTGTCTCTGTGTCTCTGTGTCTCAGAGACTCAGAGTCTCAGTGTCTCAGTGTCTCCGTGTCTCAGTGTCTCAGTGTCTCAGTGTCTCAGTGTCTCAGAGTCTCTGAGTCTCAGTGTCTCAGTGTCTCAGAGTCTCAGTGTCTCAGAGTCTCAGTGTCTCAGTGTCTCTGTGTCTCAGTGTCTCAGAGTCTCAGAGTCTCAGTGTCTCAGTATCTCCGTGTCTCAGTGTCTCAGTGTCTCCGTGTCTCAGTGTCACAGAGTCTCAGTGTCTCAGTGTCTCAGTGTCTCAGAGTCTCAGAGTCTCAGTGTCTCAGTGTCTCAGAGTCTCAGTGTCTCAGAGTCTCAGTGTCTCTGTGTCTCTGTGTCTCAGAGTCTCAGTGTGTCAGTGTCTCAGAGTCTCATTGCTCATTGTCTCAGTGTCTCGAGTCTCAGGTCTCAGAGTCTCAGTGTCTTAGTGTCTCAGAGTCTCAGTGTCTCAGTGACCCTGTGTCTCAGTGTCTCAGTGTCTCAGAGTCTCAGTGTCTCAGTGTCTCAGTGTCTCAGTGTCTCAGTGTCTCAGAGTCTCAGAGGCTCAGTGTCTCTGTGTCACTGTGTCTCCGTGTCTCAGAGCCTCAGTGTCTCAGTATCTCCGTGTCTCAGTGTCTCAGAGTCTCAGAGTCTCAGTGTCTCAGTGTCTCAGAGTCTCAGTGTCTCAGTGTCTCAGTGTCTCAGAGTCTCAGTGTCGCAGTGTCTCAGAGTCTCAGTGTCTCAGTGTCTCAGTGTCTCCGTGTCTCAGTATATCAGTGTCTCAGAGTCTCAGTGTCTCTGTGTCTCTGTGTCTCAGAGTCTCAGTGTCTCAGTGTCTCAGTGACTCAGAGTCTCAGTGTCTCAGATTCTCAGTGTCTCAGTGTCTCAGAGTCTCTGTGTCTCTGTGTCTCACTGTCTCAGAGTCTCTGTGTCTCTGTGTCTCAGTGTCTCAGAGTCTCAGAGTCTCAGTGCCTCTGTGTCTCTCTGTCTCTGTGTCTCAGTGTCTCAGAGTCTCAGTGTCTCTGTGTCTCTGTGTCGCAGAGTCTCAGAGCCTCAGTGTCTCTGTGTCTCAGTGTCTCAGTCAGTGTCTCTGTGTCTCTGTGTCTCAGAGATATTCCGAGTCTCAGTGTCTCAGTGTCTCCGTGTCTCAGTGTCTCAGTGTCTCAGTGTCTCAGTGTCTCAGAGTCTCTGAGTCTCAGTGTCTCAGTGTCTCAGTGTCTCAGAGTCTCAGTGTCTCAGAGTCTCAGTGTCTCAGTGTCTCTGTGTCTCAGTGTCTCAGAGTCTCAGAGTCTCAGTGTCTCTGTGTCTCAGTGTCTCAGTGTCTCAGTGTCTCCGTGTCTCCGTGTCTCAGTGTCTCCGTGTCTCCGTGTCTCCGGTTCGTGTCTCCGTGTCTCAGTTCTCAGTGTCTCTGTGTCTCAGTGTCTCAGTGTCTCAGTGTCTCCGTGTCTCCGTGTCTCAGTGTCTCAGTGTCTCCGTGTCTCCGTGTCTCAGTGTCTCAGTGTCTCTGTGTCTCAGTGTCTCAGTGTCTCAGAGTCTCAGTGTCTCTGTGTCTCTGTGTCTCAGTAGTCTCTGTGTCTCCGTGTCTCAGTGTCTCCGTGTCTCCGTGTCTCAGTGTCTCAGTGTCTCTGTGTCTCAGTGTCTCAGTGTCTCAGAGTCTCAGTGTCTCTGTGTCTCTGTGTCTCAGTAGTCTCTGTGTCTCCGTGTCTCCGTGTCTCAGTGTCTCAGTGTCTCTGTGTCTCAGTGTCTCAGTGTCTCAGAGTCTCAGTGTCTCCGTGTCTCCGTGTCTCCGTGTCTCAGTGTCTCAGTGTCTCTGTGTCTCAGTGTCTCAGAGTCTCAGTGTCTCTGTTGTCTCTGTGTCTCAGTAGTCTCTGTGTCTCCGTGTCTCCGTGTCTCAGTGTCTCAGTGTCTCTGTGTCTCAGTGTCTCAGTGTCTCAGAGTCTCAGTGTCTCTGTGTCTCTGTGTCTCAGTAGTCTCTGTGTCTCCGTGTCTCAGTGTCTCCGTGTCTCCGTGTCTCAGTGTCTCAGTGTCTCCGTGTCTCCGTGTCTCAGTGTCTCAGTGTCTCTGTGTCTCAGTGTCTCAGTGTCTCAGTGTCACCGTGTCTCCGTGTCTCAGTGTCTCCGTGTCTCCGTGTCTCAGTGTCTCCGTGTCTCCGTGTCTCAGTGTCTCAGTGTCTCTGTGTCTCAGTGTCTCAGTGTCTCAGTGTCTCCGTGTCTCCGTGTCTCAGTGTCTCAGTTCCGTCTCCGTGTCTCCGTGTCTCAGTGTCTCCAGTGTCTCTGTGTCTCAGTGTCTCAGTGTCTCAGAGTCTCAGTGTCTCTGTGTCTCTGTGTCTCAGTAGTCTCTGTGTCTCCTGTCTCAGTGTCTCCGTGTCTCCGTGTCTCATGTCTCAGTGTCTCTGTGTCTCAGTGTCTCAGTGTCTCAGAGTCTCAGTGTCTCTGTGTCTCTGTGTCTCAGTAGTCTCCGTGTCTCCGTGTCTCAGTCTCTCAGTGTCTCTGTGTCTCAGTGTCTCAGTGTCTCAGAGTCTCAGTGTCTCCGTGTCTCCGTGTCTCCGTGTCTCAGTGTCTCAGTGTCTCTGTGTCTCAGTGTCTCAGTGTCTCAGAGTCTCAGTGTCTCCGTGTCTCCGTGTCTCCGTGTCTCAGTGTCTCAGTGTCTCCGTGTCTCCGTGTCTCAGTGTCTCAGTGTCTCTGTGTCTCAGTGTCTCAGTGTCTCAGTGTCTCCGTGTCTCCGTGTCTCAGTGTCTCCGTGTCTCCGTGTCTCAGTGTCTCCGTGTCTCCGTGTCTCAGTGTCTCAGTGTCTCTGTGTCTCAGTGTCTCAGTGTCTCAGTGTCTCCGTGTCTCCGTGTCTCAGTGTCTCCGTGTCTCCGTGTCTCCGTGTCTCAGTGTCTCAGTGTCTCTGTGTCTCAGTGTCTCAGTGTCTCAGAGTCTCAGTGTCTCTGTGTCTCTGTGTCTCAGTAGTCTCTGTGTCTCCGTGTCTCAGTGTCTCCGTGTCTCCGTGTCTCAGTGTCTCAGTGTCTCTGTGTCTCAGTGTCTCAGTGTCTCAGAGTCTCAGTGTCTCTGTGTCTCTGTGTCTCAGTAGTCTCTGTGTCTCCGTGTCTCCGTGTCTCAGTGTCTCAGTGTCTCTGTGTCTCAGTGTCTCAGTGTCTCAGAGTCTCAGTGTCTCCGTGTCTCCGTGTCTCAGTGTCTCAGTGTCTCTGTGTCTCAGTGTCTCAGTGTCTCAGAGTCTCAGTGTCTCTGTGCCTCTGTGTCTCAGTAGTCTCTGTGTCTCCGTGTCTCCGTGTCTCAGTGTCTCAGTGTCTCTGTGTCTCAGTGTCTCAGTGTCTCAGAGTCTCAGTGTCTCTGTGTCTCTGTGTCTCAGTAGTCTCTGTGTCTCCGTGTCTCCGTGTCTCAGTGTCTCAGTGTCTCTGTGTCTCAGTGTCTCAGTGTCTCAGAGTCTCAGTGTCTCTGTGTCTCAGTAGTCTCTGTGTCTCCGTGTCTCAGTGTCTCCGTGTCTCCGTGTCTCCGTGTCTCAGTGTCTCAGTGTCTCCGTGTCTCAGTGTCTCAGTGTCTCAGTGTCTCTGTGTCTCAGTGTCTCAGTGTCTCAGTGTCTCCGTGTCTCCGTGTCTCAGTGTCTCCGTGTCTCCGTGTCTCAGTGTCTCCGTGTCTCCGTGTCTCAGTGTCTCAGTGTCTCTGTGTCTCAGTGTCTCAGTGTCTCAGTGTCTCCGTGTCTCCGTGTCTCAGTGTCTCAGTGTCTCCGTCTCTCCGTGTCTCAGTGTCTCAGTGTCTCTGTGTCTCAGTGTCTCAGTGTCTCAGAGTCTCAGTGTCTCTGTGTCTCTGTGTCTCAGTAGTCTCTGTGTCTCCGTGTCTCAGTGTCTCCGTGTCTCCGTGTCTCAGTGTCTCAGTGTCTCTGTGTCTCAGTGTCTCAGTGTCTCAGAGTCTCAGTGTCTCTGTGTCTCTGTGTCTCAGTAGTCTCTGTGTCTCCGTGTCTCCGTGTCTCAGTGTCTCAGTGTCTCTGTGTCTCAGTGTCTCAGTGTCTCAGAGTCTCAGTGTCTCCGTGTCTCCGTGTCTCAGTGTCTCAGTGTCTCTGTGTCTCAGTGTCTCAGTGTCTCAGAGTCTCAGTGTCTCTGTGTCTCTGTGTCTCAGTAGTCTCTGTGTCTCCGTGTCTCCGTGTCTCAGTGTCTCAGTGTCTCTGTGTCTCAGTGTCTCAGTGTCTCAGAGTCTCAGTGTCTCTGTGTCTCTGTGTCTCAGTAGTCTCTGTGTCTCCGTGTCTCAGTGTCTCGTGTCTCCGTGTCTCCGTGTCTCCGTGTCTCAGTGTCTCAGTGTCTCAGTGTCTCAGTGTCTCAGTGTCTCCGTGTCTCCGTGTCTCAGTGTCTCCGTGTCTCCGTGTCTCCGTGTCTCAGTGTCTCAGTGTCTCCGTGTCTCCGAGTCTCAGTGTCTCAGTGTCTCTGTGTCTCAGTGTCTCAGTGTCTCCGTGTCTCCGTGTCTCAGTGTCTCAGTGTCTCCGTGTCTCAGTGTCTCAGTGTCTCTGTGTCTCAGTGTCTCAGTGTCTCAGAGTCTCAGTGTCTCAGTGTCTCAGTGTCTCAGTGGTCTCTGTGTCTCAGTGTCTCAGTGTCTCAGTGGCTCAGAGTCTCAGTGTCTCAGTGTCTCAGTGTCTCAGTGTCTCAGTGTCTCAGTGTCTCTGTGTCTCAGTGTCTCAGTGTCTCAGAGTCTCAGTGTCTCAGTGTCTCAGTGTCTCAGTGTCTCAGTGTCTCAGAGTCTCAGTGTCTCTGTGTCTCTGTGTCTCAGTAGTCTCTGTGTCTCCGTGTCTCAGTGTCTCCGGTTCTCCGTGTCTCCGTGTCTCAGTGTCTCAGTGTCTCCGTGTCTCCGTGTCTCAGTGTCTCAGTGTCTCTGTGTCTCAGTGTCTCAGTTGTCTCAGTGTCTCCGTGTCTCGTGTCTCAGTGTCTCAGTGTCTCCGTGTCTCCGTGTCTCAGTGTCTCAGTGTCTCTGTGTCTCAGTGTCTCAGAGTCTCAGTGTCTCAGTGTCTCAGTGTCTCAGTGTCTCCGTTGTCTCAGTGTCTCCGTGTCTCAGTGTCTCAGTGTCTCAGTGTCTCTGTGTCTCAGTGTCTCAGAGTCTCAGTGTCTCAGTGTCTCAGTGTCTCAGTGTCTCTGTGTCTCAGTGTCTCAGTGTCTCAGAGTCTCAGTGGTCTCAGTGTCTCAGTGTCTCAGTGTCTCAGTGTCTCAGTGTCTCAGTGTCTCAGATCTCAGGTCTCTGTGTCTCTGTGTCCTGTGTCAGTAGTCTCTGTGTCTCCGTGTCTCAGTGTCTCCGGTTCTCCGTGTCTCCGTGTCTCAGTGTCTCAGTGTCTCCGTGTCTCCGTGTCTCAGTGTCTCAGTGTCTCTGTGTCTCAGTGTCTCAGTGTCTCAGTGTCTCCGTGTCTCCGTGTCTCAGTGTCTCAGTGTCTCCGTGTCTCCGTGTCTCAGTGTCTCAGTGTCTCTGTGTCTCAGTGTCTCAGTGTCTCAGAGTCTCAGTGTCTCAGTGTCTCAGTGTCTCAGTGTCTCAGTGTCTCCGTGTCTCAGTGTCTCCGTGTCTCCGGGTCTCAGTGTCTCAGTGTCTCAGTGTCTCAGTGTCTCCGTGTCTCAGTGTCTCCGTGTCTCCGTGTCTCAGTGTCTCAGTGTCTCCGTGTCTCCGTGTCTCAGTGTCTCAGTGTCTCTGTGTCTCAGTGTCTCAGTGTCTCAGTGTCTCCGTGTCTCCGTGTCTCAGTGTCTCAGTGTCTCCGTGTCTCCGTGTCTCAGTGTCTCAGTGTCTCTGTGTCTCAGTGTCTCAGTGTCTCAGAGTCTCAGTGTCTCAGTGTCTCAGTGTCTCAGTGTCTCAGTGTCTCCGTGTCTCAGTGTCTCCGTGTCTCCGTGTCTCAGTGTCTCAGTGTCTCTGTGTCTCAGTGTCTCAGTGTCTCCGTGTCTCCGTGTCTCAGTGTCTCAGTGTCTCCGTGTCTCCGTGTCTCAGTGTCTCTGTGTCTCAGTGTCTCAGTGTCTCAGAGTCTCAGTGTCTCAGTGTCTCAGTGTCTCAGTGTCTCAGAGTCTCAGTGTCTCAGTGTCTCAGTGTCTCAGTGTCTCAGAGTCTCAGTGTCTCAGTGTCTCAGTGTCTCAGTGTCTCCGTGTCTCAGTGTCTCCGTGTCTCAGTGTCTCAGTGTCTCAGTGTCTCTGTGTCTCAGTGTCTCAGAGTCTCAGTGTCTCAGTGTCTCAGTGTCTCAGTGTCTCAGTGTCTCTGTGTCTCAGTGTCTCAGTGTCTCAGAGTCTCAGTGTCTCAGTGTCTCAGTGTCTCAGTGTCTCAGTGTCTCAGTGTCTCAGTGTCTCCGAGTCTCAGTGTCTCTGTGTCTCTGTGTCTCAGTAGTCTCTGTGTCTCCGTGTCTCAGTGTCCTCCGGTTCTCCGTGTCTCCGTGTCTCAGTGTCTCAGTGTCTCCGTGTCTCCGTGTCTCAGTGTCTCAGTGTCTCTGTGTCTCAGTGTCTCAGTGTCTCAGTGTCTCCGTGTCTCCGTGTCTCAGTGTCTCAGTGTCTCCGTGTCTCCGTGTCTCAGTGTCTCAGTGTCTCTGTGTCTCAGTGTCTCAGTGTCTCAGAGTCTCAGTGTCTCAGTGTCTCAGTGTCTCAGTGTCTCAGTGTCTCCGTGTCTCAGTGTCTCCGTGTCTCCGGGTCTCAGTGTCTCAGTGTCTCAGTGTCTCAGTGTCTCCGTGTCTCAGTGTCTCCGTGTCTCCGTGTCTCAGTGTCTCAGTGTCTCCGTGTCTCCGTGTCTCAGTGTCTCAGTGTCTCTGTGTCTCAGTGTCTCAGTGTCTCAGTGTCTCCGTGTCTCCGTGTCTCAGTGTCTCAGTGTCTCCGTGTCTCCGTGTCTCAGTGTCTCAGTGTCTCTGTGTCTCAGTGTCTCAGTGTCTCAGAGTCTCAGTGTCTCAGTGTCTCAGTGTCTCAGTGTCTCAGTGTCTCCGTGTCTCAGTGTCTCCGTGTCTCCGTGTCTCAGTGTCTCAGTGTCTCTGTGTCTCAGTGTCTCAGTGTCTCAGTGTCTCCGTGTCTCCGTGTCTCAGTGTCTCAGTGTCTCCGTGTCTCCGTGTCTCAGTGTCTTTGTGTCTCAGTGTCTCAGTGTCTCAGAGTCTCAGTGTCTCAGTGTCTCAGTGTCTCCGTGTCTCCGTGTCTCAGTGTCTTTGTGTCTCAGTGTCTCAGTGTCTCAGAGTCTCAGTGTCTCAGTGTCTCAGTGTCTCAGTGTCTCAGAGTCTCAGTGTCTCAGTGTCTCAGTGTCTGTCTCAGTGTCTCAGAGTCTCAGTGTCTCAGTGTCTCAGTGTCTCAGTGTCTCCGTGTCTCAGTGTCTCCGTGTCTCAGTGTCTCAGTGTCTCAGTGTCTCTGTGTCTCAGTGTCTCAGAGTCTCAGTGTCTCAGTGTCTCAGTGTCTCAGTGTCTCAGTGTCTCTGTGTCTCAGTGTCTCAGTGTCTCAGAGTCTCAGTGTCTCAGTGTCTCAGTGTCTCAGTGTCTCAGTGTCTCAGTGTCTCAGTGTCTCCGAGTCTCAGTGTCTCTGTGTCTCTGTGTCTCAGTAGTCTCTGTGTCTCCGTGTCTCAGTGTCTCCGGTTCTCCGTGTCTCCGTGTCTCAGTGTCTCAGTGTCTCCGTGTCTCCGTGTCTCAGTGTCTCAGTGTCTCTGTGTCTCAGTGTCTCAGTGTCTCAGTGTCTCCGTGTCTCCGTGTCTCAGTGTCTCAGTGTCTCCGTGTCTCCGTGTCTCAGTGTCTCAGTGTCTCTGTGTCTCAGTGTCTCAGTGTCTCAGAGTCTCAGTGTCTCAGTGTCTCAGTGTCTCAGTGTCTCAGTGTCTCCGTGTCTCAGTGTCTCCGTGTCTCCGGGTCTCAGTGTCTCAGTGTCTCAGTGTCTCAGTGTCTCCGTGTCTCAGTGTCTCCGTGTCTCCGTGTCTCAGTGTCTCAGTGTCTCCGTGTCTCCGTGTCTCAGTGTCTCAGTGTCTCTGTGTCTCAGTGTCTCAGTGTCTCAGTGTCTCCGTGTCTCCGTGTCTCAGTGTCTCAGTGTCTCCGTGTCTCCGTGTCTCAGTGTCTCAGTGTCTCTGTGTCTCAGTGTCTCAGTGTCTCAGAGTCTCAGTGTCTCAGTGTCTCAGTGTCTCAGTGTCTCAGTGTCTCCGTGTCTCAGTGTCTCCGTGTCTCCGTGTCTCAGTGTCTCAGTGTCTCTGTGTCTCAGTGTCTCAGTGTCTCAGTGTCTCCGTGTCTCCGTGTCTCAGTGTCTCAGTGTCTCCGTGTCTCCGTGTCTCAGTGTCTTTGTGTCTCAGTGTCTCAGTGTCTCAGAGTCTCAGTGTCTCAGTGTCTCAGTGTCTCAGTGTCTCAGAGTCTCAGTGTCTCAGTGTCTCAGTGTCTCAGTGTCTCAGTGTCTCCGTGTCTCAGTGTCTCCGTGTCTCCGTGTCTCAGTGTCTCAGTGTCTCTGTGTCTCAGTGTCTCAGTGTCTCCGTGTCTCCGTGTCTCAGTGTCTCAGTGTCTCCGTGTCTCCGTGTCTCAGTGTCTCAGTGTCTCTGTGTCTCAGTGTCTCAGTGTCTCAGAGTCTCAGTGTCTCAGTGTCTCAGTGTCTCAGTGTCTCAGTGTCTCCGTGTCTCTGTGTCTCAGTGTCTCAGTGTCTCAGAGTCTCAGTGTCTCAGTAGTCTCTGTGTCTCAGTGTCTCAGTGTCTCAGTGTCTCCGTGTCTCCGTGTCTCCGTGTCTCAGTGTCTCAGTGTCTCAGAGTCTCAGTGTCTCTGTGTCTCTGTGTCTCAGTAGTCTCTGTGTCTCCGTGTCTCCGTGTCTCAGTGTCTCAGTGTCTCTGTGTCTCAGTGTCTCAGTGTCTCAGAGTCTCAGTGTCTCTGTGTCTCTGTGTCTCAGTAGTCTCTGTGTCTCCGTGTCTCAGTGTCTCAGTGTCTCAGTGTCTCTGTGTCTCAGTGTCTCAGTGTCTCAGAGTCTCAGTGTCTCAGTGTCTCAGTGTCTCAGTGTCTCAGTGTCTCCGTGTCTCAGTGTCTCCGTGTCTCCGTGTCTCAGTGTCTCAGTGTCTCTGTGTCTCAGTGTCTCAGTGTCTCAGTGTCTCCGTGTCTCCGTGTCTCAGTGTCTCAGTGTCTCCGTGTCTCCGTGTCTCAGTGTCTTTGTGTCTCAGTGTCTCAGTGTCTCAGAGTCTCAGTGTCTCAGTGTCTCAGTGTCTCAGTGTCTCAGAGTCTCAGTGTCTCAGTGTCTCAGTGTCTCAGTGTCTCAGTGTCTCCGTGTCTCCGTGTCTCAGTGTCTCAGTGTCTCTGTGTCTCAGTGTCTCAGTGTCTCTGTGTCTCAGTGTCTCAGTGTCTCAGAGTCTCAGTGTCTCTGTGTCTCTGTGTCTCAGTAGTCTCTGTGTCTCCGTGTCTCAGTGTCTCAGTGTCTCAGTGTCTCAGAGTCTCAGAGTCTCAGTGTCTCAGTGTCTCAGTGTCTCAGTGTCTCATTCTCCTCGTGTCTCAGTGTCTCCGTGTCTCCGTGTCTCAGTGTCTCCGTGTCTCAGTGTCTCAGTGTCTCAGTGTCGTGTCTCCGTGTCTCAGTGTCTCAGTGTCTCCGTGTCTCCGTGTCTCAGTGTCTCAGTGTCTCTGTGTCTCAGTGTCTCAGTGTCTCAGAGTCTCAGTGTCTCAGTGTCTCAGTGTCTCAGTGTCTCAGTGTCTCAGAGTCTCAGTGTCTCAGTGTCTCAGTGTCTCAGTGTCTCAGTGTCTCCGTGTCTCAGTGTCTCCGTGTCTCCGTGTCTCAGTGTCTCAGTGTCTCTGTGTCTCAGTGTCGTCTCAGTGTCTCAGTGTCTCCGTGTCTCCGTGTCTCAGTGTCTCAGTGTCTCCGTGTCTCCGTGTCTCAGTGTCTCAGTGTCTCTGTGTCTCAGTGTCTCAGTGTCTCAGAGTCTCAGTGTCTCAGTGTCTCAGTGTCTCAGTGTCTCAGTGTCTCCGTGTCTCAGTGTCTCAGTGTCTCAGTGTCTCAGTGTCTCAGAGTCTCAGTGTCTCAGTAGTCTCTGTGTCTCAGTGTCTCAGTGTCTCAGTGTCTCCGTGTCTCCGTGTCTCAGTGTCTCAGTGTCTCAGAGTCTCAGTGTCTCTGTGTCTCTGTGTCTCAGTAGTCTCTGTGTCTCCGTGTCTCCGTGTCTCAGTGTCTCAGTGTCTCTGTGTCTCAGTGTCTCAGTGTCTCAGAGTCTCAGTGTCTCTGTGTCTCTGTGTCTCAGTAGTCTCTGTGTCTCCGTGTCTCAGTGTCTCCGTGTCTCCGTGTCTCAGTGTCTCAGTGTCTCTGTGTCTCAGTGTCTCAGTGTCTCAGTGTCTCCGTGTCTCCGTGTCTCAGTGTCTCAGTGTCTCCGTGTCTCCGTGTCTCAGTGTGTCAGTGTCTCAGTGTCTCAGTGTCTCAGAGTCTCAGTGTCTCAGTGTCTCAGTGTCTCAGTGTCTCAGTGTCTCAGAGTCCCAGTGTCTCAGTGTCTCAGTGTCTCAGTGTCTCAGTGTCTCAGTGTCTCAGAGTCTCAGTGTCTCTGTGTCTCTGTGTCTCAGTAGTCTCTGTGTCTCCGTGTCTCAGTGTCTCCGGTTCTCCGTGTCTCCGTGTCTCAGTGTCTCAGTGTCTCCGTGTCTCCGTGTCTCAGTGTCTCAGTGTCTCTGTGTCTCAGTGTCTCAGTGTCTCAGTGTCTCCGTGTCTCCGTGTCTCAGTGTCTCAGTGTCTCCGTGTCTCCGTGTCTCAGTGTCTCTGTGTCTCAGTGTCTCAGTGTCTCAGTGTCTCAGAGTCTCAGTGTCTCAGTGTCTCAGTGTCTCAGTGTCTCAGAGTCTCAGTGTCTCAGTGTCTCAGTGTCTCAGAGTCTCAGTGTCTCTGTGTCTCTGTGTCTCAGTAGTCTCTGTGTCTCCGTGTCTCAGTGTCTCCGGTTCTCCGTGTCTCCGTGTCTCAGTGTCTCAGTGTCTCCGTGTCTCCGTGTCTCAGTGTCTCAGTGTCTCTGTGTCTCAGTGTCTCAGTGTCTCAGTGTCTCCGTGTCTCCGTGTCTCAGTGTCTCAGTGTCTCCGTGTCTCCGTGTCTCAGTGTCTCTGTGTCTCAGTGTCTCAGTGTCTCAGTGTCTCAGAGTCTCAGTGTCTCTGTGTCTCAGTGTCTCAGTGTCTCAGAGTCTCAGTGTCTCAGTGTCTCAGTGTCTCAGAGTCTCAGTGTCTCTGTGTCTCTGTGTCTCAGTAGTCTCTGTGTCTCCGTGTCTAGTGTCTCCGTGTCTCCGTGTCTCCGTGTCTCAGTGTCTCAGTGTCTCCGTGTCTCCGTGTCTCAGTGTCTCAGTGTCTCTGTGTCTCAGTGTCTCAGTGTCTCAGTGTCTCCGTGTCTCCGTGTCTCCGTGTCTCCGTGTCTCAGTGTCTCCGTGTCTCCGTGTCTCCGTGTCTCCGTGTCTCCGTGTCTCAGTGTCTCAGTGTCTCCGTGTCTCCGTGTCTCCGTGTCTCAGTGTCTCTGTGTCTCAGTGTCTCAGTGTCTCAGTGTCTCCGTGTCTCCGTGTCTCAGTGTCTCCGTGTCTCCGTGTCTCCGTGTCTCAGTGTCTCAGTATCTCCGTGTCTCCGTGTCTCAGTGTCTCAGTGTCTCTGTGTCTCAGTGTCTCAGTGTCTCAGAGTCTCAGTGTCTCAGTGTCTCAGTGTCTCAGTGTCTCCGTGTCTCAGTGTCTCAGTGTCTCAGTGTCTCAGTGTCTCAGAGTCTCAGTGTCTCAGTAGTCTCTGTGTCTCAGTGTCTCAGTGTCTCAGTGTCTCCGTGTCTCCGTGTCTCAGTGTCTCAGTGTCTCAGAGTCTCAGTGTCTCTGTGTCTCTGTGTCTCAGTAGTCTCTGTGTCTCCGTGTCTCCGTGTCTCAGTGTCTCAGTGTCTCTGTGTCTCAGTGTCTCAGTGTCTCAGAGTCTCAGTGTCTCTGTGTCTCTGTGTCTCAGTAGTCTCTGTGTCTCCGTGTCTCAGTGTCTCCGTGTCTCCGTGTCTCAGTGTCTCAGTGTCTCTGTGTCTCAGTGTCTCAGTGTCTCAGTGTCTCCGTGTCTCCGTGTCTCAGTGTCTCAGTGTCTCCGTGTCTCCGTGTCTCAGTGTCTCAGTGTCTCCGTGTCTCCGTGTCTCAGTGTCTCAGTGTCTCTGTGTCTCAGTGTCTCAGTGTCTCAGAGTCTCAGTGTCTCAGTGTCTCAGTGTCTCAGTGTCTCAGTGTCTCAGTGTCTCTGTGTCTCAGTGTCTCAGTGTCTCAGAGTCTCAGTGTCTCAGTGTCTCAGTGTCTCAGTGTCTCAGTGTCTCAGTGTCTCAGTGTCTCAGTGTCTCAGAGTCTCAGTGTCTCTGTGTCTCTGTGTCTCAGTAGTCTCTGTGTCTCCGTGTCTCAGTGTCTCCGGTTCTCCGTGTCTCCGTGTCTCAGTGTCTCAGTGTCTCCGTGTCTCCGTGTCTCAGTGTCTCAGTGTCTCTGTGTCTCAGTGTCTCAGTGTCTCAGTGTCTCAGTGTCTCCGTGTCTCCGTGTCTCAGTGTCTCAGTGTCTCCGTGTCTCCGTGTCTCAGTGTCTCTGTGTCTCAGTGTCTCAGTGTCTCAGTGTCTCAGAGTCTCAGTGTCTCAGTGTCTCAGTGTCTCAGAGTCTCAGTGTCTCAGTGTCTCAGTGTCTCAGTGTCTCAGTGTCTCAGTGTCTCTGTGTCTCAGTGTCTCAGTGTCTCAGAGTCTCAGTGTCTCAGTGTCTCAGTGTCTCAGTGTCTCAGTGTCTCAGTGTCTCAGAGTCTCTGTGTCTCTGTGTCTCAGTAGTCTCTGTGTCTCAGTGTCTCAGTGTCTCTGTGTCTCAGTGTCTCAGTGTCTCAGAGTCTCAGTGTCTCAGTGTCTCAGTGTCTCAGTGTCTCAGTGTCTCAGAGTCTCTGTGTCTCTGTGTCTCAGTAGTCTCTGTGTCTCCGTGTCTCAGTTTCTCCGTGTCTCCGTGTCTCAGTGTCTCAGTGTCTCCGTGTCTCCGTGTCTCAGTGTCTCAGTGTCTCAGTGTCTCCGTGTCTCCGTGTCTCAGTGTCTCAGTGTCTCTGTGTCTCAGTGTCTCAGTGTCTCCGTGTCTCCGTGTCTCAGTGTCTCAGTGTCTCCGTGTCTCCGTGTCTCAGTGTCTCAGTGTCTCTGTGTCTCAGTGTCTCAGTGTCTCAGAGTCTCAGTGTCTCAGTGTCTCAGTGTCTCAGAGTCTCAGTGTCTCTGTGTCTCTGTGTCTCAGTAGTCTCTGTGTCTCCGTGTCTAGTGTCTCCGTGTCTCCGTGTCTCCGTGTCTCAGTGTCTCAGTGTCTCCGTGTCTCCGTGTCTCAGTGTCTCAGTGTCTCTGTGTCTCAGTGTCTCAGTGTCTCCGTGTCTCCGTGTCTCCGTGTCTCCGTGTCTCAGTGTCTCAGTGTCTCCGTGTCTCCGTGTCTCCGTGTCTCCGTGTCTCAGTGTCTCAGTGTCTCCGTGTCTCCGTGTCTCCGTGTCTCAGTGTCTCTGTGTCTCAGTGTCTCAGTGTCTCAGTGTCTCCGTGTCTCCGTGTCTCAGTGTCTCCGTGTCTCCGTGTCTCCGTGTCTCAGTGTCTCAGTATCTCCGTGTCTCCGTGTCTCAGTGTCTCAGTGTCTCTGTGTCTCAGTGTCTCAGTGTCTCAGTGTCTCCGTGTCTCCGTGTCTCAGTGTCTCAGTGTCTCCGTGTCTCCGTGTCTCAGTGTCTCAGTGTCTCAGTGTCTCAGTGTCTCAGAGTCTCAGTGTCTCAGTGTCTCAGTGTCTCAGTGTCTCAGAGTCTCAGTGTCTCAGTGTCTCAGTGTCTCAGTGTCTCAGTGTCTCAGTGTCTCAGTGTCTCAGTGTCTCAGAGTCTCAGTGTCTCTGTGTCTCTGTGTCTCAGTAGTCTCTGTGTCTCCGTGTCTCAGTGTCTCCGGTTCTCCGTGTCTCCGTGTCTCAGTGTCTCAGTGTCTCCGTGTCTCCGTGTCTCAGTGTCTCAGTGTCTCTGTGTCTCAGTGTCTCAGTGTCTCCGTGTCTCAGTGTCTCCGTGTCTCCGTGTCTCAGTGTCTCAGTGTCTCCGTGTCTCCGTGTCTCAGTGTCTCTGTGTCTCAGTGTCTCAGTGTCTCAGAGTCTCAGAGTCTCAGTGTCTCAGTGTCTCAGTGTCTCAGAGTCTCAGTGTCTCAGTGTCTCAGTGTCTCAGTGTCTCAGTGTCTCCGTGTCTCCGTGTCTCCGTGTCTCAGTGTCTCAGTGTCTCTGTGTCTCAGTGTCTCAGTGTCTCAGTGTCTCCGTGTCTCCGTGTCTCAGTGTCTCAGTGTCTCCGTGTCTCCGTGTCTCAGTGTCTCAGTGTCTCTGTGTCTCAGTGTCTCAGTGTCTCAGAGTCTCAGTGTCTCAGTGTCTCAGTGTCTCAGTGTCTCAGTGTCTCCGTGTCTCAGTGTCTCCGTGTCTCCGTGTCTCAGTGTCTCAGTGTCTCTGTGTCTCAGTGTCTCAGTGTCTCAGTGTCTCCGTGTCTCCGTGTCTCAGTGTCTCAGTGTCTCCGTGTCTCCGTGTCTCAGTGTCTCTGTGTCTCAGTGTCTCAGTGTCTCAGAGTCTCAGTGTCTCAGTGTCTCAGTGTCTCAGTGTCTCAGAGTCTCAGTGTCTCAGTGTCTCAGTGTCTCAGTGTCTCAGTGTCTCCGTGTCTCAGTGTCTCCGTGTCTCCGTGTCTCAGTGTCTCAGTGTCTCTGTGTCTCAGTGTCTCAGTGTCTCAGTGTCTCCGTGTCTCCGTGTCTCAGTGTCTCAGTGTCTCCGTGTCTCCGTGTCTCAGTGTCTCAGTGTCTCAGTGTCTCCGTGTCTCCGTGTCTCAGTGTCTCAGTGTCTCCGTGTCTCCGTGTCTCAGTGTCTCAGTGTCTCTGTGTCTCAGTGTCTCAGTGTCTCAGAGTCTCAGTGTCTCAGTGTCTCAGTGTCTCAGTGTCTCAGTGTCTCCGTGTCTCAGTGTCTCCGTGTCTCCGTGTCTCAGTGTCTCAGTGTCTCAGTGTCTCAGTGTCTCCGTGTCTCCGTGTCTCAGTGTCTCAGTGTCTCCGTGTCTCCGTGTCTCAGTGTCTCTGTGTCTCAGTGTCTCAGTGTCTCAGAGTCTCAGTGTCTCAGTGTCTCAGTGTCTCAGTGTCTCAGAGTCTCAGTGTCTCAGTGTCTCAGTGTCTCAGTGTCTCAGTGTCTCCGTGTCTCAGTGTCTCCGTGTCTCCGTGTCTCAGTGTCTCAGTGTCTCTGTGTCTCAGTGTCTCAGTGTCTCAGTGTCTCCGTGTCTCCGTGTCTCAGTGTCTCAGTGTCTCCGTGTCTCCGTGTCACAGTGTCTCAGTGTCTCTGTGTCTCAGTGTCTCAGTGTCTCAGAGTCTCAGTGTCTCAGTGTCTCAGTGTCTCAGTGTCTCAGAGTCTCAGTGTCTCAGTGTCTCAGTGTCTCAGTGTCTCCGTGTCTCAGTGTCTCCGTGTCTCCGTGTCTCAGTGTCTCAGTGTCTCAGTGTCTCAGTGTCTCAGTGTCTCCGTGTCTCCGTGTCTCAGTGTCTCAGTGTCTCCGTGTCTCCGTGTCTCAGTGTCTCAGTGTCTCAGAGTCTCAGTGTCTCAGTTGTCTCAGTGTCTCAGTGTCTCAGTGTCTCCGTGTCTCAGTGTCTCCGTGTCTCCGTGTCTCAGTGTCTCAGTGTCTCTGTGTCTCAGTGTCTCAGTGTCTCAGTGTCTCCGTGTCTCCGTGTCTCAGTGTCTCAGTGTCTCCGTGTCTCCGTGTCTCAGTGTCTCTGTGTCTCAGTGTCTCAGTGTCTCAGAGTCTCAGTGTCTCAGTGTCTCAGTGTCTCAGTGTCTCAGAGTCTCAGTGTCTCAGTGTCTCAGTGTCTCAGTGTCTCAGTGTCTCCGTGTCTCAGTGTCTCCGTGTCTCCGTGTCTCAGTGTCTCAGTGTCTCTGTGTCTCAGTGTCTCAGTGTCTCAGTGTCTCCGTGTCTCCGTGTCTCAGTGTCTCAGTGTCTCCGTGTCTCCGTGTCACAGTGTCTCAGTGTCTCTGTGTCTCAGTGTCTCAGTGTCTCAGAGTCTCAGTGTCTCAGTGTCTCAGTGTCTCAGTGTCTCAGTGTCTCCGTGTCTCAGTGTCTCAGTGTCTCAGTGTCTCAGTGTCTCAGAGTCTCAGTGTCTCAGTAGTCTCTGTGTCTCAGTGTCTCAGTGTCTCCGTGTCTCCGTGTCTCAGTGTCTCAGTGTCTCCGTGTCTCCGTGTCTCAGTGTCTCAGTGTCTCAGTGTCTCCGTGTCTCAGTGTCTCAGTGTCTCAGTGTCTCAGAGTCTCAGTGTCTCAGTGTCTCTGTGTCTCAGTGTCTCAGTGTCTCAGAGTCTCAGTGTCTCAGTGTCTCTGTGTCTCCGTGTCTCAGTGTCTCAGTGTCTCAGAGTCTCAGTGTCTCTGTGTCTCTGTGTCTCAGTGTCTCAGTGTCTCCGTGTCTCAGTGTCTCCGTGTCTCCGTGTCTCAGTGTCTCCGTGTCTCAGTGTCTCAGTGTCTCAGTGTCTCAGAGTCTCAGTGTCTCAGTGTCTCTGTGTCTCAGTGTCTCAGTGTCTCAGAGTCTCAGTGTCTCAGTGTCTCTGTGTCTCAGTGTCTCAGTGTCTCAGTGTCTCCGTGTCTCAGTGTCTCAGTGTCTCAGAGTCTCAGTGTCTCAGTGTCTCTGTGTCTCAGTGTCTCAGTGTCTCAGTGTCTCCGTGTCTCAGTGTCTCAGTGTCTCAGTGTCTCAGAGTCTCAGTGTCTCAGTGTCTCTGTGTCTCCAGTGTCTCAGTGTCTCAGAGTCTCAGTGTCTCAGTGTCTCAGTGTCTCAGTGTCTCCGTGTCTCAGTGTCTCAGTGTCTCAGTGTCTCAGAGTCTCAGTGTCTCAGTGTCTCTGTGTCTCAGTGTCTCAGTGTCTCAGTGTCTCCGTGTCTCAGTGTCTCAGTGTCTCAGTGTCTCAGTGTCTCAGAGTCTCAGTGTCTCAGTAGTCTCTGTGTCTCAGTGTCTCAGTGTCTCAGTGTCTCAGAGTCTCAGTGTCTCAGTGTCTCAGTGTCTCAGTGTCTCAGTGTCTCCGTGTCTCAGTGTCTCCGTGTCTCCGTGTCTCAGTGTCTCAGTGTCTCTGTGTCTCAGTGTCTCAGTGTCTCAGTGTCTCCGTGTCTCCGTGTCTCAGTGTCTCAGTGTCTCCGTGTCTCCGTGTCTCAGTGTCTCTGTGTCTCAGTGTCTCAGTGTCTCAGTGTCTCAGTGTCTCAGTGTCTCAGAGTCTCAGTGTCTCAGTGTCTCAGTGTCTCAGTGTCTCAGTGTCTCCGTGTCTCAGTGTCTCCGTGTCTCCGTGTCTCAGTGTCTCAGTGTCTCTGTGTCTCAGTGTCTCAGTGTCTCAGTGTCTCCGTGTCTCCGTGTCTCAGTGTCTCAGTGTCTCCGTGTCTCCGTGTCACAGTGTCTCAGTGTCTCTGTGTCTCAGTGTCTCAGTGTCTCAGAGTCTCAGTGTCTCAGTGTCTCAGTGTCTCAGTGTCTCAGAGTCTCAGTGTCTCAGTGTCTCAGTGTCTCAGTGTCTCGGTGTCTCCGTGTCTCAGTGTCTCCGTGTCTCCGTGTCTCAGTGTCTCAGTGTCTCTGTGTCTCAGTGTCTCAGTGTCTCAGTGTCTCCGTGTCTCCGTGTCTCAGTGTCTCAGTGTCTCCGTGTCTCCGTGTCTCAGTGTCTCAGTGTCTCAGTGTCTCCGTGTCTCAGTGTCTCAGTGTCTCAGTGTCTCAGAGTCTCAGTGTCTCAGTGTCTCTGTGTCTCAGTGTCTCAGTGTCTCAGAGTCTCAGTGTCTCAGTGTCTCTGTGTCTCCGTGTCTCAGTGTCTCAGTGTCTCAGAGTCTCAGTGTCTCTGTGTCTCTGTGTCTCAGTGTCTCAGTGTCTCAGTGTCTCCGTGTCTCAGTGTCTCCGTGTCTCCGTGTCTCAGTGTCTCCGTGTCTCAGTGTCTCAGTGTCTCAGTGTCTCAGAGTCTCAGTGTCTCAGTGTCTCTGTGTCTCAGTGTCTCAGTGTCTCAGAGTCTCAGTGTCTCAGTGTCTCTGTGTCTCAGTGTCTCAGTGTCTCAGTGTCTCCGTGTCTCAGTGTCTCAGTGTCTCAGAGTCTCAGTGTCTCAGTGTCTCTGTGTCTCAGTGTCTCAGTGTCTCAGTGTCTCCGTGTCTCAGTGTCTCAGTGTCTCAGTGTCTCAGAGTCTCAGTGTCTCAGTGTCTCTGTGTCTCAGTGTCTCAGTGTCTCAGAGTCTCAGTGTCTCAGTGTCTCTGTGTCTCAGTGTCTCCGTGTCTCAGTGTCTCAGTGTCTCAGTGTCTCAGAGTCTCAGTGTCTCAGTGTCTCAGTGTCTCAGTGTCTCAGTGTCTCAGTGTCTCCGTGTCTCAGTGTCTCAGTGTCTCAGTGTCTCAGTGTCTCAGAGTCTCAGTGTCTCAGTAGTCTCTGTGTCTCAGTGTCTCAGTGTCTCAGTGTCTCAGAGTCTCAGTGTCTCAGTGTCTCAGTGTCTCAGTGTCTCCGTGTCTCAGTGTCTCCGTGTCTCGGTGTCTCCGTGTCTCAGTGTCTCCGTGTCTCCGTGTCTCAGTGTCTCAGTGTCTCTGTGTCTCAGTGTCTCAGTGTCTCAGTGTCTCCGTGTCTCCGTGTCTCAGTGTCTCAGTGTCTCCGTGTCTCCGTGTCTCAGTGTCTCAGTGTCTCAGTGTCTCCGTGTCTCAGTGTCTCAGTGTCTCAGTGTCTCAGAGTCTCAGTGTCTCAGTGTCTCTGTGTCTCAGTGTCTCAGTGTCTCAGAGTCTCAGTGTCTCAGTGTCTCTGTGTCTCCGTGTCTCAGTGTCTCAGTGTCTCAGAGTCTCAGTGTCTCTGTGTCTCTGTGTCTCAGTGTCTCAGTGTCTCAGTGTCTCCGTGTCTCAGTGTCTCCGTGTCTCCGTGTCTCAGTGTCTCCGTGTCTCAGTGTCTCAGTGTCTCAGTGTCTCAGAGTCTCAGTGTCTCAGTGTCTCTGTGTCTCAGTGTCTCAGTGTCTCAGAGTCTCAGTGTCTCAGTGTCTCTGTGTCTCAGTGTCTCAGTGTCTCAGTGTCTCCGTGTCTCAGTGTCTCAGTGTCTCAGAGTCTCAGTGTCTCAGTGTCTCTGTGTCTCAGTGTCTCAGTGTCTCAGTGTCTCCGTGTCTCAGTGTCTCAGTGTCTCAGTGTCTCAGAGTCTCAGTGTCTCAGTGTCTCTGTGTCTCAGTGTCTCAGTGTCTCAGAGTCTCAGTGTCTCAGTGTCTCTGTGTCTCAGTGTCTCCGTGTCTCAGTGTCTCAGTGTCTCAGTGTCTCAGAGTCTCAGTGTCTCAGTGTCTCAGTGTCTCAGTGTCTCAGTGTCTCAGTGTCTCCCGTGTCTCAGTGTCTCAGTGTCTCAGTGTCTCAGTGTCTCAGAGTCTCAGTGTCTCAGTAGTCTCTGTGTCTCAGTGTCTCAGTGTCTCAGTGTCTCAGAGTCTCTGTGTCTCAGTGTCTCAGTGTCTCCGTGTCTCCGTGTCTCCGTGTCTCCGTGTCTCCGTGTCTCAGTGTCTCAGTGTCTCTGTGTCTCAGTGTCTCAGTGTCTCAGTGTCTCCGTGTCTCCGTGTCTCAGTGTCTCAGTGTCTCCGTGTCTCCGTGTCTCAGTGTCTCTGTGTCTCAGTGTCTCAGTGTCTCAGAGTCTCAGTGTCTCAGTGTCTCAGTGTCTCAGTGTCTCAGAGTCTCAGTGTCTCAGTGTCTCAGTGTCTCAGTGTCTCAGTGTCTCCGTGTCTCAGTGTCTCCGTGTCTCCGTGTCTCAGTGTCTCAGTGTCTCTGTGTCTCAGTGTCTCAGTGTCTCAGTGTCTCCGTGTCTCCGTGTCTCAGTGTCTCAGTGTCTCCGTGTCTCCGTGTCACAGTGTCTCAGTGTCTCTGTGTCTCAGTGTCTCAGTGTCTCAGAGTCTCAGTGTCTTCAGTGTCTCAGTGTCTCAGTGTCTCAGAGTCTCAGTGTCTCAGTGTCTCAGTGTCTCAGTGTCTCAGTGTCTCAGTGTCTCCGTGTCTCCGTGTCTCAGTGTCTCAGTGTCTCAGAGTCTCAGTGTCTCAGTGTCTCTGTGTCTCAGTGTCTCAGTGTCTCAGAGTCTCAGTGTCTCAGTGTCTCTGTGTCTCCGTGTCTCAGTGTCTCAGTGTCTCAGAGTCTCAGTGTCTCTGTGTCTCTGAGACACTGAGACACTGAGACACGGAGACACAGAGACACTGAGACACTGAGACTCTGAGACACTGAGACACTGAGACACAGAGACACTGAGACACTGAGACTCTGAGACACTGAGACACTGAGACACGGAGACACGGAGACACTGAGACACTGAGACACTGAGACACTGAGACACTGAGACACTGAGACTCTGAGACACTGAGACACTGAGACACTGAGACACTGAGACTCTGAGACACTGAGACACTGAGACACAGAGACACTGAGACACTGTGACACGGAGACACGGAGACACTGAGACACTGAGACACGAGACACGGAGACACTGAGACACTGAGACACTGAGACACAGAGACACTGAGACACTGAGACACGGAGACACGGAGACACTGAGACACGGAGACACTGAGACACTGAGACACTGAGACACTGAGACACTGAGACTCTGAGACACTGAGACACTGAGACACTGAGACACTGAGACTCTGAGACACTGAGACACTGAGACACAGAGACACTGAGACACGGAGACACGGAGACACTGAGACACTGAGACACGGAGACACGGAGACACTGAGACACTGAGACACTGAGACACAGAGACACTGAGACACTGAGACACGGAGACACGGAGACACTGAGACACGGAGACACTGAGACACTGAGACACTGAGACACTGAGACTCTGAGACACTGAGACACTGAGACACTGAGACACAGAGACTACTGAGACACTGAGACTCTGAGACACTGAGACACTGAGACACTGAGACACTGAGACACGGAGACACTGAGACACTGAGACACTGAGACACTGAGACACTGAGACACTGAGACTCTGAGACACTGAGACACTGAGACACTGAGACACGGAGACACTGAGACACAGAGACACTGAGACACTGAGACTCTGAGACACTGAGACACTGAGACACAGAGACACTGAGACACTGAGACTCTGAGACACTGAGACACTGAGACACTGAGACACGGAGACACTGAGACACTGAGACACTGAGACACAGAGACACTGAGACACTGAGACTCTGAGACACTGAGACACTGAGACACGGAGACACTGAGACACTGAGACACTGAGACACAGAGACACTGAGACACTGAGACTCTGAGACACTGAGACACTGAGACACAGAGACACTGAGACACTGAGACTCTGAGACACTGAGACACTGAGACACTGAGACACGGAGACACTGAGACACGGAGACACGGAGACACTGAGACACGGAGACACTGAGACACTGAGACACTGAGACACAGAGACACAGAGACACTGAGACTCTGAGACACTGAGACACTGAGACACGGAGACACAGAGACACTGAGACACTGAGACTCTGAGACACTGAGACACTGAGACACAGAGACACTGAGACACTGAGACTCTGAGACACTGAGACACTGAGACACTGAGACACGGAGACACTGAGACACTGAGACACTGAGACACTGAGACACGGAGACACGGAGACACTGAGACACTGAGACACGGAGACACGGAGACACTGAGACACTGAGACACTGAGACACAGAGACACTGAGACACTGAGACACGGAGACACGGAGACACTGAGACACGGAGACACCGAGACACGGAGACACTGAGACACGGAGACACTGAGACACTGAGACACTGAGACACTGAGACTCTGAGACACTGAGACACTGAGACACTGAGACACAGAGACTACTGAGACACTGAGACTCTGAGACACTGAGACACTGAGACACTGAGACACTGAGACACGGAGACACTGAGACACTGAGACACTGAGACACTGAGACACTGAGCACTGAGACTCTGAGACACTGAGACACTGAGACACTGAGACACGGAGACACTGAGACACAGAGACACTGAGACACTGAGACTCTGAGACACTGAGACACTGAGACACAGAGACACTGAGACACTGAGACTCTGAGACACTGAGACACTGAGACACTGAGACACGGAGACACTGAGACACTGAGACACTGAGACACAGAGACACTGAGACACTGAGACTCTGAGACACTGAGACACTGAGACACGGAGACACTGAGACACTGAGACACTGAGACACAGAGACACTGAGACACTGAGACTCTGAGACACTGAGACACTGAGACACAGAGACACTGAGACACTGAGACTCTGAGACACTGAGACACTGAGACACTGAGACACGGAGACACTGAGACACGGAGACACGGAGACACTGAGACACGGAGACACTGAGACACTGAGACACTGAGACACAGAGACACAGAGACACTGAGACTCTGAGACACTGAGACACTGAGACACGGAGACACAGAGACACTGAGACACTGAGACTCTGAGACACTGAGACACTGAGACACAGAGACACTGAGACACTGAGACTCTGAGACACTGAGACACTGAGACACTGAGACACGGAGACACTGAGACACTGAGACACTGAGACACGGAGACACGGAGACACTGAGACACTGAGACACGGAGACACGGAGACACTGAGACACTGAGACACTGAGACACAGAGACACTGAGACACTGAGACACGGAGACACGGAGACACTGAGACACGGAGACACCGAGACACTGAGACACTGAGACACTGAGACACTGAGACTCTGAGACACTGAGACACTGAGACACTGAGACACTGAGACTCTGAGACACTGAGACACTGAGACACAGAGACACTGAGACACTGTGACACGGAGACACGGAGACACTGAGACACTGAGACACGGAGACACGGAGACACTGAGACACTGAGACACTGAGACACAGAGACACTGAGACACTGAGACACGGAGACACGGAGACACTGAGACACGGAGACACTGAGACACTGAGACACTGAGACACTGAGACACTGAGACTCTGAGACACTGAGACACTGAGACACTGAGACACTGAGACACTGAGACACAGAGACACTGAGACACGGAGACACGGAGACACTGAGACACTGAGACACGGAGACACGGAGACACTGAGACACTGAGACACTGAGACACAGAGACACTGAGACACTGAGACACGGAGACACGGAGACACTGAGACACGGAGACACTGAGACACTGAGACACTGAGACACTGAGACACTGAGACTCTGAGACACTGAGACACTGAGACACTGAGACACAGAGACTACTGAGACACTGAGACTCTGAGACACTGAGACACTGAGACACTGAGACACTGAGACACGGAGACACTGAGACACTGAGACACTGAGACACAGAGACACTGAGACACTGAGACTCTGAGACACTGAGACACTGAGACACTGAGACACGGAGACACTGAGACACTGAGACACTGAGACACTGAGACTCTGAGACACTGAGACACTGAGACACAGAGACACTGAGACACTGAGACTCTGAGACACTGAGACACTGAGACACTGAGACACGGAGACACTGAGACACTGAGACACTGAGACACAGAGACACTGAGACACTGAGACTCTGAGACACTGAGACACTGAGACACGGAGACACTGAGACACTGAGACACTGAGACACAGAGACACTGAGACACTGAGACTCTGAGACACTGAGACACTGAGACACAGAGACACTGAGACACTGAGACTCTGAGACACTGAGACACTGAGACACTGAGACACGGAGACACTGAGACACGGAGACACGGAGACACTGAGACACGGAGACACTGAGACACTGAGACACAGAGACACAGAGACACTGAGACTCTGAGACACTGAGACACTGAGACACGGAGACACAGAGACACTGAGACACTGAGACTCTGAGACACTGAGACACTGAGACACAGAGACACTGAGACACTGAGACACTGAGACACTGAGACACTGAGACACTGAGACACTGAGACACGGAGACACTGAGACACTGAGACACTGAGACACGGAGACACGGAGACACTGAGACACTGAGACACGGAGACACGGAGACACTGAGACACTGAGACACAGAGACTACTGAGACACTGAGACTCTGAGACACTGAGACACTGAGACACTGAGACACTGAGACACGGAGACACTGAGACACTGAGACACTGAGACACTGAGACACTGAGACTCTGAGACACTGAGACACTGAGACACAGAGACACTGAGACACTGTGACACGGAGACACGGAGACACTGAGACACTGAGACACGGAGACACGGAGACACTGAGACACTGAGACACTGAGACACAGAGACACTGAGACACTGAGACACGGAGACACGGAGACACTGAGACACGGAGACACTGAGACACTGAGACACTGAGACACTGAGACACTGAGACTCTGAGACACTGAGACACTGAGACACTGAGACACTGAGACTCTGAGACACTGAGACACTGAGACACAGAGACACTGAGACACGGAGACACGGAGACACTGAGACACTGAGACACGGAGACACGGAGACACTGAGACACTGAGACACTGAGACACAGAGACACTGAGACACTGAGACACGGAGACACGGAGACACTGAGACACGGAGACACTGAGACACTGAGACACTGAGACACTGAGACACTGAGACTCTGAGACACTGAGACACTGAGACACGGAGACACGGAGACACTGAGACACTGAGACACGGAGACACGGAGACACTGAGACACTGAGACACTGAGACACTGAGACACTGAGACACGGAGACACGGAGACACTGAGACACGGAGACACTGAGACACTGAGACACTGAGACACTGAGACTCTGAGACACTGAGACACTGAGACACTGAGACACTGAGACTCTGAGACACTGAGACACTGAGACACAGAGACACTGAGACACTGTGACACGGAGACACGGAGACACTGAGACACTGAGACACGGAGACACGGAGACACTGAGACACTGAGACACTGAGACACAGAGACACTGAGACACTGAGACACGGAGACACGGAGACACTGAGACACGGAGACACTGAGACACTGAGACACTGAGACACTGAGACACTGAGACTCTGAGACACTGAGACACTGAGACACTGAGACACTGAGACTCTGAGACACTGAGACACTGAGACACAGAGACACTGAGACACGGAGACACGGAGACACTGAGACACTGAGACACGGAGACACGGAGACACTGAGACACTGAGACACTGAGACACTGAGACACGGAGACACGGAGACACTGAGACACGGAGACACTGAGACACTGAGACACTGAGACACTGAGACACTGAGACTCTGAGACACTGAGACACTGAGACACAGAGACACTGAGACACTGAGACACGGAGACACGGAGACACTGAGACACTGAGACACGGAGACACGGAGACACTGAGACACTGAGACACTGAGACACGGAGACACGGAGACACTGAGACACTGAGACACGGAGACACGGAGACACTGAGACACTGAGACACTGAGACACAGAGACACTGAGACACTGAGACACGGAGACACGGAGACACTGAGACACGGAGACACTGAGACACTGAGACACTGAGACACTGAGACACTGAGACTCTGAGACACTGAGACACTGAGACACTGAGAAACACTGAGACTCTGAGACACTGAGACACTGAGACACAGAGACACTGAGACACGGAGACACGGAGACACTGAGACACTGAGACACGGAGACACGGAGACACTGAGACACTGAGACACTGAGACACAGAGACACTGAGACACTGAGACACGGAGACACGGAGACACTGAGACACGGAGACACTGAGACACTGAGACACTGAGACACTGAGACACTGAGACTCTGAGACACTGAGACACTGAGACACAGAGACACTGAGACACTGAGACACGGAGACACGGAGACACTGAGACACTGAGACACGGAGACACGGAGACACTGAGACACTGAGACACTGAGACACAGAGACACTGAGACACTGAGACACGGAGACACGGAGACACGGAGACACTGAGACACTGAGACACTGAGACACTGAGACACTGAGACTCTGAGACACTGAGACACTGAGACACTGAGACTCTGAGACTCTGAGACACTGAGACACTGAGACACAGAGACACTGAGACACGGAGACACGGAGACACTGAGACACTGAGACACGGAGACACGGAGACACTGAGACACGGAGACACTGAGACACTGAGACACAGAGACACTGAGACACTGAGACACGGAGACACGGAGACACTGAGACACTGAGACACGGAGACACGGAGAACCGGAGACACTGAGACACGGAGACACAGAGACTACTGAGACACAGAGACACAGAGACACTGAGACTCTGAGACACTGAGACACTGAGACACTGAGACACTGAGACACTGAGACACTGAGACACTGAGACACTGAGACTCTGAGACACTGAGACACTGAGACACTGAGACACTGAGACTCTGAGACACTGAGACACTGAGACACTGAGACACTGAGACACGGAGACACGGAGACACTGAGACACTGAGACACGGAGACACGGAGACACTGAGACACTGAGACACTGAGACACAGAGACACTGAGACACTGAGACACGGAGACACGGAGATACTGAGACACTGAGACACGGAGACACGGAGACACGGAGACACTGAGACACGGAGACACGGAGACACTGAGACACTGAGACACTGAGACACAGAGACACTGAGACACGGAGACACGGAGACACGGAGACACTGAGACACTGAGACACGGAGACACGGAGACACGGAGACACGGAGACACTGAGACACTGAGACACGGAGACACGGAGACACGGAGACACGGAGACACTGAGACACTGAGACACAGAGACACTGAGACACTGAGACACGGAGACACGGAGACACTGAGACACTGAGACACGGAGACACGGAGACACGGAGACACTAGACACGGAGACACAGAGACTACTGAGACACAGAGACACAGAGACACTGAGACTCTGAGACACTGAGACACTGAGACACTGAGACTCTGAGACACTGAGACACTGAGACACAGAGACACTGAGACACTGAGACACGGAGACACGGAGACACTGAGACACTGAGACACGGAGACACGGAGACACTGAGACACTGAGACACAGAGACACTGAGACACTGAGACACGGAGACACGGAGACACTGAGACACTGAGACACTGAGACACGGAGACACGGAGACACTGAGACACTGAGACACGGAGACACGGAGAAACTGAGACACGGAGACACAGAGACTACTGAGACACAGAGACACAGAGACTCTGAGACACTGAGACACTGAGACACTGAGACACTGAGACACTGAGACTCTGAGACACTGAGACACTGAGACACAGAGACACTGAGACACTGAGACACAGAGACTACTGAGACACAGAGACACAGAGACTCTGAGACACTGAGACACTGAGACACTGAGACACTGAGACACTGAGACACTGAGACTCTGAGACACTGAGACACTGAGACACAGAGACACTGAGACACTGAGACACTGAGACACTGAGACACTGAGACACTGAGACTCTGAGACACTGAGACACTGAGACACTGAGACTCTGAGACACTGAGACACTGAGACACTGAGACACAGAGACACTGAGACACGGAGACACGGAGACACTGAGACACTGAGACACGGAGACACGGAGACACTGAGACACTGAGACACTGAGACACTGAGACACAGAGACACTGAGACACTGAGACACGGAGACACGGAGACACTGAGACACTGAGACACGGAGACACGGAGAACCGGAGACACTGAGACACGGAGACACAGAGACTACTGAGACACAGAGACACAGAGACACTGAGACTCTGAGACACTGAGACACTGAGACACTGAGACACTGAGACACTGAGACACTGAGACACTGAGACACTGAGACTCTGAGACACTGAGACACTGAGACACAGAGACACTGAGACACTGAGACACTGAGACACTGAGACACTGAGACACTGAGACTCTGAGACACTGAGACACTGAGACACAGAGACACTGAGACACTGAGACACGGAGACACGGAGACACTGAGACACTGAGACACGGAGACACGGAGACACTGAGACACTGAGACACGGAGACACGGAGACACTGAGACACTGAGACACTGAGACACAGAGACACTGAGACACTGAGACACGGAGACACGGAGACACTGAGACACGGAGACACAGAGACTACTGAGACACAGAGACACAGAGACACTGAGACTCTGAGACACTGAGACACTGAGACACAGAGACACTGAGACACTGAGACACGGAGACACGGAGACACAGAGACTACTGAGACACAGAGACACAGAGACACTGAGACTCTGAGACACTGAGACACTGAGACACGGAGACACGGAGACACTGAGACACTGAGACACTGAGACACAGAGACTACTGAGACACTGAGACTCTGAGACACTGAGACACTGAGACACTGAGACACTGAGACACGGAGACACTGAGACACTGAGACACTGAGACACTGAGACTCTGAGACACTGAGACACTGAGACACAGAGACACTGAGACACTGAGACACGGAGACACGGAGATACTGAGACACTGAGACACGGAGACACGGAGACACGGAGACACTGAGACACGGAGACACGGAGACACTGAGACACTGAGACACTGAGACACAGAGACACTGAGACACGGAGACACGGAGACACGGAGACACTGAGACACTGAGACACGGAGACACGGAGACACGGAGACACGGAGACACGGAGACACTGAGACACGGAGACACGGAGACACGGAGACACGGAGACACTGAGACACTGAGACACTGAGACACAGAGACACTGAGACACTGAGACACGGAGACACGGAGACACTGAGACACTGAGACACGGAGACACGGAGACACGGAGACTGAGACACTGAGACACTGAGACACAGAGACACTGAGACTCTGAGACACTGAGACACTGAGACACGAGACACACTGAGACACGACACAGGACACGGACACAGAGACACTGAGACACACGGAGACACGGAGACACTGAGACACGAAGACACAGCTGAGACACAGAGACACAGAGACACTGAGACTCTGAGACACTGAGACACTGAGACACTGAGACTCTGAGACACTGAGACACTGAGACACTGAGACACTGAGACTCTGAGACACTGAGACACTGAGACACTGAGACACAGAGACACTGAGACACGGAGACACGGAGACACTGAGACACTGAGGCACGGAGACACTGAGACACTGAGACACGGAGACACGGAGAACGGAGACACTGAGACACGGAGACACAGAGACTACTGAGACACAGAGACACAGAGACCCTGAGACTCTGAGACACTGAGACACTGAGACACTGAGACACTGAGACACTGAGACACTGGGACTCTGAGACACTGAGACACTGAGACACTGAGACACTGAGACACTGAGACTCTGAGACACTGAGACACTGAGACACTGACACACTGAGACACGGAGACACGGAGACACTGAGACACTGAGACACGGAGACACGGAGACACTGAGACACTGAGACACTGAGACACAGAGACACTGAGACACTGAGACACGGAGACACGGAGACACTGAGACACGGAGACACAGAGACTACTGAGACACAGAGACACAGAGACACTGAGACTCCTGAGACACTGAGACACTGAGACACAGAGACACTGAGACACTGAGACACGGAGACACGGAGACACAGAGACTACTGAGACACAGAGACACAGAGACACTGAGACACTGAGACACTGAGACACTGAGACACGGAGACACTGAGACACTGAGACACTGAGACACTGAGACACTGAGACACTGAGACACTGAGACACTGAGACACTGAGACACTGAGACACTGAGACACGGAGACACTGAGACACTGAGACACAGAGACACTGAGACACTGAGACACTGAGACACTGAGACACTGAGACACAGGAGACACTGAGACACTGAGACACTGAGACACTGAGACACAGAGACACTGAGACACTGAGACACGGAGACACGGAGACACTGAGACACGGAGACACAGAGACACTGAGACACTGAGACACTGAGACACTGAGACTCTGAGACAGAGACACTGAGACACTGAGACACTGAGACACTGAGACACTGAGACTCTGAGACACTGAGACACTGAGACACTGAGACACTCGGAGACACTGAGACTCTGAGACTACTGAGACACTTGAGACACAGAG
>NW_027650963.1:2500-7500 GCF_965287045.1 Carcharhinus amblyrhynchos
TTACACATTCCTCTCTCTCTCTGTTACACATTCCCTCTCTGTTACACATTCCCTCTCTCTCTCTCTGTTACACATTCCCTCTCTCTCTCTGTTACACATTCCCTCTCTCTCTCTGTTACACATTCTCTCTCTCTCTCTGTTACACATTCCCTCTCTCTCTCTGTTACACATTCCCTCTCTCTCTCTGTTACACATTCCCTCTCTCTCTCTCTGTTACACATTCCCTCTCTCTCTCTGTGTACACATTCCCTCTCTCTCTCTCTTACACATTCCCTCTCTCTCTCTCTGTTACACATTCCCTCTCTCTGTTACACATTCCCTCTCTCTCTCTGTTACACATTCTCTCTCTCTCTCTGTTACACATTCCCTCTCTCTCTCTGTTACACATTCCCTCTCTTTCTCTGTTACACATTCCCTCTCTCTCTCTCTCTGTTACACATTCCCTCTCTCTCTCTCTGTTACACATTCCCTCTCTCTCTGTTACACATTCCCTCTCTCTCTCTGTTACACATTCCCTCTCTCTCTCTGTTACACATTCCCTCTCTCTCTCTGTGACACATTCCCTCTCTCTCTGTTTACACATTCCCCCCTCTCTCTCTGTTACACATTCCCTCTCTCTCTCTGTTACACATTCCCTCTCTCTCTCTCTGTTACACATTCCCTCTCTCTCTGTTACACATTCCCTCTCTCTCTCTCTGTTACACATTCCCCCCTCTCTCTCTGTTACACATTCTCTCTCTCTCTGTTACACATTCTCTCTCTCTCTGTTACACATTCTTCTCTCTCTCTCTCTCTCTGTGACACATTCCCTCTCTCCTTGTTACACATTCCCTCTCTCTCTCTCCCACTCTGTTACACATTCCCCCTCTTCTCTGTCTCTCTCACGCTCTCTCTCTGTTACACATTCCCTCTCTCTCTCTCTCTGTTACACATTCCCTCTCTCCTTGTTACACATTCCCTCTCTCTCTCTTTGTCGCACATTCCCTCTTTCTCTCTCTGTTACACATTCCCCCCCTCTCTCTCTCTGTTACACATCCCTCTCTTTCTCCCACTCTGTTACACATTCCCCCCCTTTCTGTTATACATTCCCTCTCTCTCTCCCACTCTGTTACACATTCCCTCTCTCTCTCCCATTCTGTTACACATTCCCTCTCTCTCTCCCACTCTGTTACACATTCCCTCTCTCTCTCCCATTCTGTTACACATTCCCTCTCTCTCTCCCACTCTGTTACACATTCCTCTCTATTTGTTGCACATTCCCTCTCTCTCTGTTACACATTCCCCCCCCCCTCTCTGTTACACATCCCCTCTCTTTCTCCCACTCTGTTACACATTCCCCCACTCTCTGTTACACATTCCCTCTCTCTCTCTGTTACACATTCCCTCTCTCTCTCTGTTACACATTCCTCTCTCTCTCTCTCTGTTACACATTCCCTCTCTCTCTCTGTTACACATTCCCCCTCTCTCTCTGTTACACATTCTCTCTCTCTCTCTGTTACACATTCCCTCTCTCTCTCTCTGTTACACATTCCCCTCTCTCTCTCTGTTACACATTCCCTCTCTCTCTCTCTGTTACACATTCCCTCTCTCTCTCTCTGTTACACATTCCCTCTCTCTCTCTCTGTTACACATTCCCCCCTCTCTCTCTGTTACACCATTCCCTCTCTCTCTCTCTCTGTTACACATTCCCCTCTCTCTCTGTTACACATTCTCTCTCTCTCTGTTACACATTCTCTCTCTCTCTCTCTCTGTTACACATTCCCTCTCTCTCTCGTTACACATTCCCTCTCTCTCTCTCTGTTACACATTCCCTCTCTCTCTCTGTTACACATTCCCTCTCTCTCTCTGTTACACATTCCCTCTCTCTCTCTCTGTTACACATCTCTCTCTCTCTGTTACACATTCTCTCTCTCTCTGTTACACATTCCCTCTCTCTCTGTTACACATTCTCTCTCTCTCTGTTACACATTCTCTCTCTCTCTCTCTGTGACACATTCCCCCTCTCTCTCTCTGTGACACATTCCCTCTCTCTCTCTCTCTCTGTTACACATTCTCTCTCTCTCTGTGACACATTCCCCCTCTCTCTCTCTCTGTGACACATTCCCCCTCTCTCCCACTCTATTACACATTCCCTTTCTCTCTCCCTCTATGACACATTCCTCTCTCTGCCTCCTCTCCCTGGCTCAGACTGAGTTTGGATTTGTGGATGTACGGTGAGCTGGTGAAGAGTGTTGAACCTGAAGAACATGGGCAAAGTCTCCCATCTCATCGTCCCTGGACACAGCCACGCCCCAGGGATTCTGGCGCCTGCAGAAGTCGTCGTTCCTCTCCTGAATGTGGTAATGGTATTGAGAGAGATTCAGTTACTGGCAGCATTGAGTAGACCTGGAGATAGCAGAGAGAGACAAGAACTCATCAGGATGGTGAAGATCTGAAGATGGATTCTTCGGTCCTCCGAAGAACAGACTGTCACAATCGCCACCCCGAGCCCGAATTCAACACAAGATATTTAACCCACAGACTGCCTTAATTTTACCTGCCAGCAGACATAGAAAATCATCCTGATTTCCACAATTCTCACCATCCGCTGGACACAATCCAATCAAAATTACAAATGACATACTTTACACATCGATCCAATCAAAGGTAACATACCACCAGGGTCTACGGGATAGAGTCGGAGAGGTTTACAGCAGGGAAACAGGCCCTTTGGCCAACTTGTCCATGCCGCCCTTTTCTTTAAACCCCTAAACTAATCCCAATTGCCCTATATCTCTCTATACCCATCGTACCCGTGTAACTGTCAAAACGCTTCTTAAAATTGTACCCGCCTCTACTACTGCCTCTGGCAGCTTGTTCCAGACACTCACCACCCTCTGGGTGAAAAAATTGTCCCTCTGGACCCTTCTGTATCTCTCCCCTCTCACCTTAAACCTCTGCCCTCTAGTTTTAGACTCCCCTACCTTTGGGGGAAAAGATATTGACTATCTCGCTGATCTGTGCCCCTCATTATTTTATAGACCTCTATAAGATCACCCCTCTACGCTCCAGAGAAAAAAGTCCCAGTCTATCCCAGCCTCTCCTTATAACTCAATCCATCAAGTCCCCGGTAACATCCTAGTAAATCTTTTCTGCTCTCTTTCTAGTTGAATACTATCCTTTCTATAATAGGGTGACCAGAACTGTACACAGTATTCCAAGTGTGGCCTTCCCAATGTCTTGTACAACTTCAACAAGACGTCCCAACTCCTGTATTCTGACCGATGAAACCAAGCTTGCCGAATGCCTTCTTCACCACTCTGTCCACCTGTGACTCCCACTTTCAAGGTTATCTCATGGGAGGCCCCCGAATATTTTTAGCGTTTATTAACGGGGGGTTTGAGTTTAAGAGCCGTGGGTTATACCGGACCTTGGTGAGACCACATTGGAATATTGTGTTCAGTTCTGGTCACCTCACTATAAGAAGGATGTGGGAGCATTGGAGAGAGTGCAGAGGAGATTTACCAGGATGCTGCCTGGTTTGGAGGGTAGGTCTTATGGGGAAAGGTTGAGGGAGCTGGGGCTTTACTCTTTGAAACAGAGGAGGATGAGAGGCGACTTAACAGAGGTTTATAAGATGATGAGGGGGGATTGATAGAGTGGACATTCAGAGACTATTTCCTGGGGTGGATGTCGCTGTTACTCGGGGACATAACTATAAGGTTGATGGTGGGAGATATAGGAGGGATGTCCAAGGGAGATTCTTTTCTCAGAGAGTGGTTGGGGTGTGGAATGCATTGCCTGCTGTGATAGTGGAGTCGGACACTTTAGGAACTTTCAAGTGGTTGTTGGATAGGCACATGGAGCACTCCAGAATGATAGGGAGTGGGATAGACTGATCTTGGGTTCGGACATAGCTTGGCACAACATCGAGGGCCGAAGGGCCGATGAAAGGGTCGAGATCTTCAGGGTTTTTAGGTGTCCAAATCACCAACAACCTGTCCTGGATCCCCCCCCCACGCTGACACTGTAGTTAAGAAAGCCCCACCAACGCCTCTACTTTCTCAGAAGACTGAGGAAATTTGGCATGTCCGCTACGGACTCTCCCCAACTTTTACAGATGCCCCCATAGAAAGCATTCTTTCTGGTTGGATCACAGCTCGGTCTGGGATCCTGCTCTGCCCAAGACCACAAGGAACTACAAAAGGGTGGTGAATGTAGCCCCCAATCCATCACACAAACCAGCCTCCCATCCATTGACTCCGTCTACACTTCCCGCTGCCTCAGGGGGAAAAGCAGCCGGGATAATTAAGGACCCCCCACACACACACACCCGGACATTCTCTCTTCCACCTTCTTCCGTCGGGGAAAAAGATACAAAAGTCTGTGGTCCCGTACCGACCGACTCAAGAACAGCTTCTTCCCTGCTGCTGTCAGACTTTTGAATGGACCCACCTCGCATTAAGCTGATCTTTCTCTACACCCTCGCTGTGACTGGAACACTACATTCTGCACCCTCTCCTTTCCTTCTCTATGAGCGGTATGCTTTGTATAGCGCGCGAGAAACAATACTTTTCACTGTATCCCAATACATGTGACAATAATAAATCAAATATTAAGCTGATCTTTCTCTGCACCCTCGCTGTGACTGTAACACCACATTCTGCACTCTCTCCTTTCCTTCTCTATGAGCGGTATGCTTTGTATAGCACACGAGAAACAATACTTTTCACTGTATCCCAATACATGTGACAATAATAAATCAAATATTAAGCTGATCTTTCTCTACACCCTCGCTGTGACTGTAACACTACATTCTGCACCCTCTCCTTTCCTTCTCTATGAACAGTATGCTTTGTCTGTATAGTGCGCAAGAAAACAATACTTTTCACTGTACGTTAATACACGTGACAATAATAAATCAAATCAAATTGCTACAAGGTTGGGGGGATACCAGCGTGAATCATTGTCCTTGTCAGTTCCAGTAGGTCCACGATTATAACTATTTCATTGAGCTGAGA
>NW_027650963.1:12500-31325 GCF_965287045.1 Carcharhinus amblyrhynchos
TCTTGGTGTCATCTGCAAACTCACTAACCGTGCCCCCGATATTGTCATCCAAATCATTCCTATAAATGACAAATAACAGATATTTGGATAAGTGTGATGTCACTCACTGTGGAAGCAAAAAACGAGGATGCAGATTCCTCTCTGATCGGCTGTACGCTGGGAGAGGGGGAGTGTGCAGCGGGAGAGCTGGGTACACCAGTCTCTGAAGGTGAGTGTGTAGGCGCAGCGGGGTGGAGGGGTGGGTAAAGAAGGTAAATGGTATTCTGGCCTTCACTGCCAGAGGTTTGGAGTACAGGAGCAGAGGGGTGCGTTGTCCCAATTATCCAGGGGCCTTGGTGAGGCCACGCCGAGAGGACTGGGTACGGTTTGGGTCTCCCACTCTGAGGAAGGATGGTCCTGCCCTGGAGGGAGTCGCAGTGAAGGGTTTAATCCCCGGGGACTGAGGAGAGAGTGACCAGGTTGGGATTGTTTTCTCTGGAGTTCAGAGAGTGGTGGGGGATCTCGTAGAGATTTATCCAGATCAGCCATGATCTTATTGAATGGCGGGGCAGGCTCGAAGGGCCAGATGGCCCACTCCTGCTCCTAGTTCTTATGTTCTTATAAAATTCTAACAGGACTGGAAGAGGGTAAATGCAGGGAGGGTGTTCCCGATGGTGGGGGGGGGAGTCCAGAACCCGGTGGGGGGGTCACAGTCTGAGGATAGACCATTTAGGACGGAGATGAGGAGACATTTCTTGACCCAGCGTGGAATTCACGGCCAGGGGAAGGAGTTTATTCATACAGATGGAGTTTAGTTTATCTTATTGCTCCCATCTTCCACGTTTCTGTTCTCACCAGGTAGAAGACAGTCAGGCTGGCCTTTTCCTGGACCGTGGGACAGGTGACGGTGTAATGGATCTTTACGTCCAGCTGCGAGTCACAGGGTAGCTTCCGATGGTGATTCTGGATGGAGAGGAAGCTGCCAGACCTGGAGTAGAAGGGTTTGACCAGATGATAGCCGGAATTGTGGTGGGGGAGATTGGATCGAAAGCGGTAACCACCCTGATAGATGGCCTGGAAAGAGAGGAGAAGGGGGAGGGAGCAACGGGTCAAACACATCCACGATACTGTACTCAACTCCCCCCACCTTCCTGAAGCACTTGTGCCGTCCAACAAGGCAGAATCTCACCACCTCCCCACCCCCTGCCGTTCCACACTCAGTCCTGCACACCCTGACCAGACCCCCACCCCCTCAACCCCCACTTTGTCCCCAGTGCCTGCAACAAACCCCCTCTCACCCCAAGGCAGTTGGCCCAATGCCCCAGCCTTGTTCACCAAGTCTGGGCGCAGTGATCCCCCCTGTCCGACTGGTAACACCAGCCAGTCTCGCTGCCTTGCTCGAACCCCGGAACGGGGACCCCCCCTGAGGTTAACAGAGCTCCCCTTGCGCGGTCTGCCCCCTCCCCCCTCCCCCCACTCCCCCCACCCCCCACCGTGGCGGAGGGCGGGACTGGTACAAATCACTCCCTTGACTCACAGTTAAGGAGACAGGCAGAGAGCCCCAGCTGGCTGTATCCAGGGAGAACGATGCCAACCCATTCTCATCCGTCACCAGCTTCTTCGCGCCAACTTCCAGACTACAGAACAGGAAGATGGAGGCGTTGCGGACGGGAGCACCGGTGGAATATTGCATTCGGACCTGTACAGTGTGAGAGACAGATTATTCTCAATTCATCAGAATCATTTAACCCTGGATATATTAAACAGTGTGTGTGTGTGTGTGAGTGTGTGTGTGGGAGAGTTTAACCCTGTATATATTACACTGTGTGTGTGGGAGAGTTTAACCCTGTATATATTACTGTGTGTGTGGGAGAGTTTAACCCTGTATATATTACTGTGTGTGTGGGAGAGTTTAACCCTGTATATATTACTGTGTGTGTGGGGGAGTTTAACCCTGTATATATTACTGTGTGTGTGGGAGAGTTTAACCCTGTATATATTACTGTGTGTGTGGGAGAGTTTAACCCTGTATATATTACACTGTGTGTGGGAGAGTTTAACCCTGTATATATTACTGTGTGTGAGGGAGAGTTTAACCCTGTATCTATTACTGTGTGTGTGGGAGAGTTTAACCCTGTATATATTACTGTGTGTGTGGGAGAGTTTAACTCTGTATCTATTACTGTGTGTGTGGGGGAGAGTTTAACCCTGTATATATTACTGTGTGTGTGGGGGAGAGTTTAACCCTGTATATATTACTGTGTGTGTGAGAGAATTTAACCCTGTATATATTACTGTGTGTGTGAGAGAATTTAACCCTGTATATATTACTGTGTGTGTGGGAGAATTTAACCCTGTATATATTACTGTGTGTGTGAGAGAATTTAACCCTGTATATATTACTGTGTGTGTGGGAGAGTTTAACCCTGTATATATTACTGTGTGTGTGGGGGAGTTTAACCCTGTATATATTACTGTGTGTGTGGGAGAATTTAACCCTGTATATATTACTGTGTGTGTGGGGGAGTTTAACCCTGTATATATTACTGTGTGTGTGAGAGAATTTAACCCTGTATATATTACTGTGTGTGTGGGGGAGTTTAACCCTGTATATATTACTGTGTGTGTGAGAGAATTTAACCCTGTATATATTACTGTGTGTGTGGGAGAGTTTAACTCTGTATATATTACTGTGTGTGGGAGAGTTTAACCCTGTATATATTACTGTGTGTGTGGGAGAGTTTAACCCTGTATATATTACTGTGTGTGTGGGAGAGTTTAACCCTGTATATATTACTGTGTGTGTGGGAGAGTTTAACCCTGTATATATTACTGTGTGTGTGGGAGAATTTAACCCTGTATATATTACTGTGTGTGTGGGAGAATTTAACCCTGTATATATTACTGTGTGTGTGAGAGAATTTAACCCTGTATATATTACTGTGTGTGTGAGAGAATTTAACCCTGTATATATTACTGTGTGTGTGGGAGAGTTTAACCCTGTATATATTACTGTGTGTGGGGGAGAGTTTAACCCTGTATATATTACTGTGTGTGTGAGAGAATTTAACCCTGTATATATTACTGTGTGTGTGGGAGAATTTAACCCTGTATATATTACTGTGTGTGTGAGAGAATTTAACCCTGTATATATTACTGTGTGTGTGAGAGAATTTAACCCTGTATATATTACTGTGTGTGTGGGAGAATTTAACCCTGTATATATTACTGTGTGTGTGAGAGAATTTAACCCTGTATATATTACTGTGTGTGTGGGAGAGTTTAACCCTGTATATATTACTGTGTGTGTGAGAGAATTTAACCCTGTATATATTACTGTGTGTGTGGGAGAGTTTAACCCTGTATATATTACTGTGTGTGTGGGAGAATTTAACCCTGTATATATTACTGTGTGTGTGGGAGAATTTAACCCTGTATATATTACTGTGTGTGTGGGAGAGTTTAACCCTGTATATATTACTGTGTGTGTGTGGGAGAATTTAACCCTGTATATATTACTGTGTGTGTGTGGGAGAATTTAACCCTGTATATATTACTGTGTGTGTGGGAGAATTTAACCCTGTATATATTACTGTGTGTGTGGGAGAGTTTAACCCTGTATATATTACTGTGTGTGTGGGAGAATTTAACCCTGTATATATTACTGTGTGTGTGGGAGAGTTTAACCCTGTATATATTACTGTGTGTGTGGGAGAGTTTAACCCTGTATATATTACACAGTGTCTGTGTCTGTGTGTGTGAGTGTGTGTGTGCCTCTGTGTGAGGGAGAGAGTTTAACCCTGTATATATTACACTGTGTGTGTATGTGTGTGTCTGTGTCTGTGTGTGTGTGTGTGTGTGTGTCTCTGTGTGAGAGACTTTAATGAAGTGTACCTGCCCACTGTACGGGAGACCTTTCTTGTAGTAATCCTCCGCTTCTTCGAATGTTATCTTTGTGATTTCTGGGTTGACGCTGGTTTCGCCGAAACCACTGAGGTGTATACCTGCCGATGAAAGTCAGCCTGTTATATCAGCACCGTGTATGGCTGAGGTTTAGATTTACCTCTGGGGGTATGGCCCCAGTCTCAGCACCATCCTGATGGGGTTTTGTATTTGAGTCAGGGGCCAGTTTTAGGGTGAGGATTTAGGGGGTCAGGCCGAGGTGGGTTAGGGTCAAGTTTAATTTCGCCACAAATATTAGTTTCCTCGATCTTCTTCAGCCTGCCAGGAGAGGTCAGATAAACTGGGAAGAGTGAGGCTGAGGGGAGGCCTCATCGAGGTCTACAAACTGATGGGACACTGACAGAATCATTCCATTCTCCAGTGCAGAAGGAGGCCTTTCAGCCCATCGAGTCTGTACTGACCACAATCCCACCCAGGCCCTATCCCCAGAACCCCATGCAGTTCCCCAAACTAGTCCCCCGACACTAGAACCATAGGAAATGACAGCTCAGAAACAGGCCTATCGGCCCGTCTTGTCTGTGCCCAACCATTTTTCTGCCTAGTCCCACTGACCCTGCACTTGGACCATATCCCTCCACACCCCTCTCATCCATGAACCCGTCCGAGATTGTCTTAAATGTTAAAAGTGATCCTGCATTTATCCGGCAGCTCATTCCACACTCCCACCGCTCTCTGTGTGAAGAAGCCCCCCCCCAATATTCCCGTTAAACTTTTTCCCCTTCACCCTTAACCCATGCCCTCTGTTTTTTCTCCCCTCTAGCCCCAGTGGAAAAAGCCTGCTTGCATTCACTCTATCTTTACCAATCTCATCTTATGCACCTCTATCAAATCTCCCCTCATTCTCCAGGGAATAAAGTCCTAACCTATTCAATCTCTCTCTCTGTAACTCAGCTTCTCAAGTCCCGGCAACATCCTTGTCAACCTTCTCTGCACTCTTTCAACCTTATTTACATCCTTCCTGTAACGAGGTGACCAAAACTGTCCACAATGCTCTAAATTCAGCCTCTCCAATGCCTTATACAACCTCACCATAACACTCCAACTTTTATACTCGATACTCCAATTTATAAAGGCCAATGTACCAAAAGCACTCTTTCCCACCCTATCCACCTGTGACACCACTTTTAGGGAATTCTGTACCTGTATTCCCAGATCCCTCTGTTCTACTGCACTCTTCAGAGTCCTACCATTTACCCTGTACGTTCTACTTTGGTTTGTCCTTCCAAAGTGCAATACCTCACACACCTGTCTGAGGGAGAATTTAGCACGGCCAATGCACTCTAACCCGCACATCTTTCGGACTGTGGGAGAAAATTGGAGTACCCGGATGAAACCCACGCAGACACGGGGGAGAATGTGACAGAGACAGTGACCCAAGCTCCAGGGAATGGAACCCGGGTCCCTGTGAGACATCAGTGCTAACCCACTGTGCTGCGGGGAATGGAACCCGGGTCCCTGTGAGACAGCGGAGCTAACCCACTGTGCTGTGGGGAATGGAACCCGGGTCCCTGTGAGACAGCAGTGCTAACCCGCTGTGCTGCGGGGAATGGAACCCGGGTCCCTGTGAGACAGCAGTGCTAACCTGCTGTGCTGCGGGGAATGGAACCCGGGTCCCTGTGAGACAGCAGTGCTAACCCACTGTGCTGTGGGGAATGGAACCCGGGTCCCTGTGAGACAGCGGTGCTAACCCGCTGTGCTGCGGGGAATGGAACCCGGGTCCCTGTGAGACAGCAGTGCTAACCCGCTGTGCTGCGGGGAATGGAACCCGGGTCCCTGTGAGACAGCAGTGCTAACCCGCTGTGCTGTGGGGAATGGAACCCGGGTCCCTGTAAGACAGCAGTGCTAACCCGCTGTGCTGCGGGGAATGGAACCCGGGTCCCTGTGAGACAGCAGTGCTAACCCGCTGTGCTGCGGGGAATGGAACCCGGGTCCCTGTGAGACAGCAGCGCTAACCCGCTGTGCTGCGGGGAATGGAACCCGGGTCCCTGATACTGCGATGAAGTTACTGTGAAAATCCCCTGGTCCCCACACTCCGGCGCCTGTTCGGCTTACACTGAGGGAGAATTTAGCAGGGCCCAGTGCACCCCAGTGAGACGTTTCCCAACACCAGGTTAAAGTCCAACAGTTTTAGTTAGCAGCGCGAGCTTTTGGATCACTGCCCCTTCATCAGGTGAGTGGGAATTGTGTTCAAAAGAACAAAGAACAGAGAACACTACAGGAAACAGGCCCTTCAGCCCCTCCAATCCTGCCCCGCTCATTGGTCCGACTAGACCATCCGTTTGTATCCCTCCATTCCCAGTCTGTTCATGTGACTATCCAGGTCATTCTTAAACGATCCCAGCGTGTCCGCCTCCACCACCCTGCTTGGCAGCGCATTCCAGGCCCCCACCACCCTCTGTGTAAAATACATCCCTCTGATATCTGAGTTATACCTCACCCCCCTCACCTTGAACCTGCGACCCCTCGTGTTCATCACCTCCAACCTGGGAAAAAGCTTCCCTCTGTTCACCCGATCTATACCCTTCATAATCTTATACACCTCTATTAGGTCTCCCCTCATTCTCCGTCTTTCCAGGGAGAACAACCCCAGTTTACCCAATCTCTCCTCATCGCTAAGACCAGGGCAACGTCCTGGTAAACCTCCTGTGTACTCTCTCCAAAGCCTCCACGTCCTTCTGGTAGTGTGGGCGACCAGAACTGGAGGCAGTATTCCAAATGTGGCCTAACCAACGTTCTATACAGCTGTAACATCAGACTCCAGCTTTTATACTCTATACCCCGTCCTATAAAGGCAAGCACGCCATGTGCCTTCTTCACCACCTTCTCCACCTCTGCTGCCACCATTAAGGATCTGTGGACTTGCACCCCCAGGTCCCTCTGTGTCTCTATACTCCTGATGGTTCTGCCATTTATTGTATAGCTCCCCCCTTACATTAGTTCGTCCAAAATACATCACCTCGCATTTATCACAAACAGAGCACACAGAGGCACAAACTCAATTTACAAAATAATGGCTGGAATGCGAGTCTTTACAGGTAACCAATCAAGTGACCCCAAGCCGGACCGGAATGGAAACTGAATCCCCAGGAGTTGTGAGGGGGTAGAGATAAGAACGACCGTCCTGTTGCCCCTGGTACGGAGGGCATTAGCTCTGAGGAGAGGTTGGAGAAACTTGGTTTGTTCTCTCTGGAGGTTGAGGGGGAGACCCTGATAGAAGTCGACAAGATGACGAGGGACAGAGTGGAGAGTCAGAAGCTTTTTCCCCCCAGGGTGGAAGAGTCAATTACGCGGGGGGGCACAGGTTTAAGGGGCGAGGGACAAGGTTTAAAGGAGATACAGATTTTTTACACAGAGGGTGGTGAGAACTCACTGCCGGGAGTGGGAGCAGAGACGGGAGTGAGTTTTAAGGGGGGCGTCTGGACAAATCCATGAATAGGACGGGAATAGAGGGATATGGTCCCCGGAAGGGGAGGGGGGGGGGGGTTTAGTCCAGTCGAGGGGGCAGCATGGGCCAGTACAGGGTTGGAAGGGCCAAAGGGCCTGCAGGGTCCAGCGCTGATCGGAATTCGCTTGTTGATGGACGGGAGGGGGGGTGGTGGGGGCCGAGGCTGAGGAGAGAAACTGGGATCTGTACACTAACCTGTCCCCTCCTCCTCCATAACGAAGTGCCCTTGGAGTCTGTCAGTGAATCGACGCTCGACGAGCTTGTATGGTTCAGTGGAGAGATCAGTGACCAGGCAGCCATTGATGTCAGTCTTCGAGGGGGAGCAGTTTGGGATGGGGGGAGGAATACAGAGAGCACGTGTGAGTGAAAGGGGTCAAACACCAACAGGCTGCAGACAAGGATTTCCCCCTCATTCTCCCAAACACCCAACAAGAGGGTACGCACGTCATCACACCTCACACAGGTCAGGGCTGACCCTGCGGCACTCCCTCAGCACTGACCCTCTGACAGTGCAGCACCCCCTCAGCACTGACCCTCTGACAGTGCGGCACTCCCTCAGCACTGACCCTCTGACAGTGCGGCGCTCCCTCAGCACTGACCCTCTGACAGTGCGGCACTCCCTCAGCACTGACCCTCTGACAGTGCGGCACTCCCTCAGCACTGACCCTCTGACAGTGCGGCACTCCCTCAGCACTGACCCTCTGACAGTGCGGCACTCCCTCAGCACTGACCCTCTGACAGTGCGGCACTCCCTCAGCACTGACCCTCTGACAGTGCGGCACTCCCTCAGCACTGACCCTCTGACAGTGCGGCACTCCCTCAGCACTGACCCTCTGACAGTGCGGCACTCCCTCAGCACCGATCCGCTGACAGCTCTCACCTTACCAAGCACGTTCTCACAATGCTTCACGGTCACATAATAATACCCATACGACTGTAAACAAACGGTTCCATTGACAGTTCCCTGCACTGGCTTCCCATAGGTGTATCTGTAAAATATTCCACTTGTCACACACAGAGCAAACAAACAGGGTTAGATACAGAGTAAAACTCCCTCTACACTGTCCCCCCCATCAAACACTCCCAGGACAGGTACAGCACGGGGTTAGATACAGAGTAAAGCTCCGTCTACACTGTCCCCCATCAAACACTCCCAGGACAGGTACAGCACGGGGTTAGATACAGAGTAAAGCTCCCTCTACACTGTCCCCCCCATCAAACACTCCCAGGACAGGTACAGCACGGGGTTAGATACAGAGTAAAGCTCTCTCTACACTGTCCCCATCAAACACTCCCAGGACAGGTACAGCACGGGGTTAGATACAGAGTAAATCCCCCTCTACACTGTCCCCCCCATCAAACACTCCCAGGACTGGTACAGCACGGGGTTAGATACAGAGTAAAGCTCCCTCTACACTGTCCCCCATCAAACACTCCCAGGACAGGTACAGCACGGGGTTAGATACAGAGTAAAGCTCCCTCTACACTGTCCCCCCCATCAAACACTCCCAGGACAGGTACAGCACGGGGTTAGATCCAGAGTAAAGCTCCCTCTACACTGTCCCCCGCCATCAAACACTCCCAGGACAGGTACAGCACGGGGTTAGATACAGAGTAAAGCTCCCTCTACACTGTCCCCCCATCAAACACTCCCAGGACAGGTACAGCACGGGGTTAGATACAGAGTAAAGCTCCCTCTACACTGTCCCCCATCAAACACTCCCAGGATAGGTACAGCACGGGGTTAGATACAGAGTAAAGCTCCCTCTACACTGTCCCCCCATGAAACACTCCCAGGACAGGTACAGCACGGGGTTAGATACAGAGTAAAGCTCCCTCTACACTGTCCCCCATCAAACACTCCCAGGATAGGTACAGCATGGGGTTAGATACAGAGTAAAGCTCCCTCTACACTGTCCCCCCATCAAAAACTCCCAGGACAGGGACAGCACGGGGTAAGATACAGAGTAAAACTCCCTCTACACTGTCCCCCCATCAAACACTCCCAGGACAGGGACAGCACGGGGTTAGATACAGAGTAAAGCTCCCTCTACACTGTCCCCCCATCAAACACTCCCAGGACAGGGACAGCACGGGGTTAGATACAGAGTAAAACTCCCTCTACACTGTCCCCCCGATCAAACACTCCCAGGACAAGTACAGCACGGGGTTAGATATAGAGTAAAGCTCCCTCTACACTGTCCCCCCCATCAAACACTCCCAGGACAGGTACAGCACGGGGTTAGATACAGAGTAAAGCTCCCTCTACACTGTCCCCCATCAAACACTCCCAGGACAGGTACAGCACGGGGTTAGATACAGAGTAAAGCTCCCTCTACACTGTCCCCCATCAAACACTCCCAGGATAGGTACAGCACGGGGTTAGATACAGAGTAAAGCTCCCTCTACACTGTCCCCCCATGAAACACTCCCAGGACAGGTACAGCACGGGGTTAGATACAGAGTAAAGCTCCCTCTACACTGTCCCCCATCAAACACTCCCAGGATAGGTACAGCATGGGGTTAGATACAGAGTAAAGCTCCCTCTACACTGTCCCCCCATCAAAAACTCCCAGGACAGGGACAGCACGGGGTAAGATACAGAGTAAAACTCCCTCTACACTGTCCCCCCATCAAACACTCCCAGGACAGGGACAGCACGGGGTTAGATACAGAGTAAAGCTCCCTCTACACTGTCCCCCCATCAAACACTCCCAGGACAGGGACAGCACGGGGTTAGATACAGAGTAAAACTCCCTCTACACTGTCCCCCCCATCAAACACTCCCAGGACAAGTACAGCACGGGGTTAGATACAGAGTAAAGCCCCCTCTACACTGTCCCCCCATCAAACACTCCCAGGACAGGTACAGCACGGGGTTAGATACAGAGTAAAGCTCCCTCTACACTGTCCCCCCATCAAACACTCCCAGGACAGGTACAGCACGGGGTTAGATACAGAGTAAAGCTCTCTCTACACTGTCCCCATCAAACACTCCCAGGACAGGTACAGCACGGGGTTAGATACAGAGTAAAGCTCCCTCTACACTGTCCCCCCATCAAACACTCCCAGGACAGGGACAGCACGGGGTTAGATACAGAGTAAAGCTCTCTCTACACTGTCCCCCCATCAAACACTCCCAGGACAGGGACAGCACGGGGTTAGATACAGAGTAAAGCTCCCTCTACACTGTCCCCCCCATCAAACACTCCCAGGACAGGTACAGCACGGGGTTAGATACAGAGTAAAGCTCCCTCTACACTGTCCCCATCAAACACTCCCAGGACAGGTACAGCACGGGGTTAGATACAGAGTAAAGCTCCCTCTACACTGTCCCCATCAAACACTCCCAGGACAGGTACAGCACGGGGTTAGATACAGAGTAAAGCTCCCTCTACACTGTCCCCCATCAAACACTCCCAGGACAGGTACAGCACGGGGTTAGATACAGAGTAAAGCTCCCTCTACACTGTCCCCCCCATCAAACACTCCCAGGACAGGTACAGCACGGGGTTAGATACAGAGTAAAGCTCCCTCTACACTGTCCCCCCATCAAACACTCCCAGGACAGGTACAGCACGGGGTTAGATACAGAGTAAAGCTCCCTCTACACTGTCCCCCCATCAAACACTCCCAGGACAGGTACAGCACGGGTTTACCTTCCACAGACTTCAAGGTGGATCACTGGGTCCGTCATCAACATTCTTTCTGGCATGTTGACTATGAGTTCGGCTTTGGGTAAGACTTAATGAGAAAGAACAGAAGTTTATCAGAATGGGAGTTCCTCCTTCCCTCTGGAAACAGGGTTCTGTCCATCCACCACCCGCCCTGTGTCTCTCTCTGAGTTTATCACCTTCAGTTCCAAACTTCTCCAGATTCCTCAGTTCAATCAACACCTCCCTATCTCTGCAACCTCCTCCAGCCCCTACACCTCCTCCCTATCTCTGTAACCCCCTCCAGCCCCCCTACACCCCCTCCCTATCTCTGCAACCTCCTCCAGCCCCTACACCCCCTCCCTATCTCTGTAACCTCCTCCAGTCCCCTACACCCCCTCCCTATCTCTGTAACCCCCTCCAGCCCCCCTACACTCCCTCCCTATCTCTGTAACCTCCTCCAGCCCCCCTACACCCCCTCCCTATCTCTGTAACCTCCTCCAGCCCCCCTACACCCCCTCCCTATCTCTGTAACCTCCTCCAGCCCCCCTACACCCCCTCCCTATCTCTGTAACCTCCTCCAGCCCCTACACCCCCTCCCTATCTCTGTGACCTCCTCCAGCCCCCCACACCCCCTCCCTATCTCTGTAACCCCCTCCAGCCCCCTCCACCCCCTCCCTATCTCTGTAACCCCCTCCAGCCCCCTACACCCCCTCCCTATCTCTGTAACCTCCTCCAGCCCCCCCTACACCCCCTCCCTATCTCTGTAACCTCCTCCAGCCCCCCTACACCCCCTCCCTATCTCTGTAACCTCCTCCAGCCCCCTACACCCCCTCCCTATCTCTGTAACCTCCTCCAGCCCCCACTACACCCCCTCCCTATCTCTGTAACCCCCTCCAGCCCCCCCTACACCCCCTCCCTATCTCTGTAACCTCCTCCAGCCCCCCCTACACCCCCTCGCTATCTCTGTAACCTCCTCCAGCGCCCCCTACACCCCCTCCCTATCTCTGTAACCTCCTCCAGCCCCCTACACCCCCTCCCTATCTCTGTAACCCCCTCCAGCCCCCCTACACCCCCTCCCTATCTCTGTAACCTCCTCCAGCCCCCTACACCCCCTCCCTATCTCTGTAACCTCCTCCAGCCCCCCTACACCCCCTCCCTATCTCTGTAACCTCCTCCAGCCCCCTACACCCCCTCCCTATCTCTGTAACCTCCTCCAGCCCCCTACACCCCCTCCCTATCTCTGTAACCTCCTCCAGCCCCCTACACCCCCTCCCTATCTCTGTAACCTCCTCCAGCCCCCCACACCCCCTCCCTATCTCTGTAACCTCCTCCAGCCCCCCTACACCCCCTCCCTATCTCTGTAACCCCCTCCAGCCCCCCTACACCCCCTCCCTATCTCTGTAACCCCCTCCAGTCCCCTACACCCCCTCCCTATCTCTGTAACCTCCTCCAGCCCCCCCTACACCCCCTCCCTATCTCTGTAACCTCCTCCAGCCCCCCTACACCCCCTCCCTATCTCTGTAACCCCCTCCAGCCCCCTACACCCCCTCCCTATCTCTGTAACCTCCTCCAGCCCCCCTACACCCCCTCCCTATCTCTGTAACCTCCTCCAGCCCCCTACACCCCCTCCCTATCTCTGTAACCCCCTCCAGCCCCCCTACACCCCCTCCCTATATCTGTAACCTCCTCCAGCCCCCCCTACACCCCCTCCCTATCTCTGTAACCTCCTCCAGCCCCCTACACCCCCTCCCTATATCTGTAACCTCCTCCAGCCCCCTACACCCCATCCCTATCTCTGTAACCTCCTCCAGCCCCCCTACACCCCCTCCCTATATCTGTAACCTCCTCCAGCCCCCCCTACACCCCCTCCCTATCTCTGTAACCTCCTCCAGCCCCCTACACCCCCTCCCTATCTCTGTAACCTCCTCCAGCCCCCTACACCCCCTCCCTATATCTGTAACCTCCTCCAGCCCCCCCTACACCCCCTCCCTATCTCTGTAACCTCCTCCAGCCCCCTACACCCCCTCCCTATCTCTGTAACCTCCTCCAGCCCCCCCTACACCCCCTCCAGCCCCCTACACAGCGAGCAGCCTCCATACCATACTCTTGCACACTGAAGGAATGTTCCACTTTTCCTTGTTTCTTCAGCACTTCAATCCGATACAACCCCTGCATTGGTTCCGGCATCAGCTCATAGGTGAGATCCACAATTCCCTTCCTGGGCATCACATCGTTCCACTGTCCAATCCGATTGCCCTTTGGGTCCTGTCGGAGACATTGAACTTGTCTTTCGTCTCTGTGTTCCCAGCAGGGGGTTTTAACTTTCAGTCAGAAACCTCGGGGCCAGCACATCTAAAGCTTCCCCTTTGTCTCTGCTGCAATATACATGTTTTGATTTGATTTATTATTGTCACACGTACTGGGATACAGTAAAAAGTATTGTTTCTGGCGCGCTATACAGACAAAGCATACCGTACATAGAGAAGGAAAGGAGAGGGTGCAGAATGTAGTGTTACAGTCACAGCGAGGGTGTAGAGAAAGATCAGCTTAATATTTGATTTATTATTGTCACGTGTACTGGGATACAGTAAAAATTTCTGTACACTCCATTCTGCACTCTCTCCTTTCCTTCTCTATGAACGGTATGCTTTGTCTGTATGGCGTGCAAGAAACAATACTTTTCATTGTGTGTTAATACACGTGACAATAATAAATCTAATATTAAGTTGATCTTTCTCTACACCCTCGCTGTGACTGTAATACGACATTCTGCACTCTCTCCTTTCCTTCTCTATGAACGGTATGCTTTGTCTGTATGGCGCGCAAGAAACAATACTTTTCATTGTGTGTTCATACACGTGACAATAATAAATCTAATATTAAGTTGATCTTTCTCTACACCCTCGCTGTGACTGTAATACGACATTCTGCACTCTCTCCTTTCCTTCTCTATGAACAGTATGCTTTGTCTGTATAGCGCGCAAGAAACAATACTTTTCACTATATCCCAGTGACAATAATAAATCAAATATTAAGCTGATCTTTCTCTACACCCTCGCTGTGACTGTAACACTGCATTCTGCACCCTCTCCTTTCCTTCTCTATGAACGGTATGCTTTGTCTGTATAGTGCACAAGAAACAATACTTTTCATTGTGCGTTAATACATGTGACAATAATAAATCTAATATTAAGCTGATCTTTCTCTACACCCTCGCTGTGACTGTAACACTACATTCTGCACCCTCTCCTTCTCTATGAATGGTATGCTTTGTCCGTATAGCACGCAAGAAACAATACCTTTCACTGTACGTTAATACGTGACAATAATAAATCAAATCAAATCAAATCTCCTTTGAACTTTCCCCTTTCACCTTGAGTGCACGTTCCCAAGTATTAGACATTTCAACTCTGAGAAAAAAGATTGTGACTGTCTATCCCTGCTGCTCATCCAAGAGTAAAAGAACAAAGAACAGTTCCCGCACAGGAACAGGCCCTTCACCCCCACCCCTCAAAAGCCTGCGCTGATCATGTCCTATCTGGACCAACTGCCTGTATCCCTCTGTTCCCTGTCTGTTCATGTGTCTACCCAGGTCAGTCCGAAATATCACTAACGTGTCTGTCTCACTTGGCAGTGCATTTCAGGCCCCCCCACCACCCTCTGTGTAAAGAAACTTCCCCTGCACATCTCCACTGATCCTTTCCCCCCCGCCCACCCCTTTATCTTGAACTTGGACCCCCTTGTGATTGTCAATTCTGCCCTGGGAAAAAACCTTCAACTGTTCACCCTGTCAATGCCTCACGTACACCCTTCTATCGGCTCTCTCCTCAGCCTCTGCCTCCCCACTAGAAAACAACCCTAGTTTATTCTGCCTCTCCTTATCGCTCAGACTCTCTAATCCAGGCAGCATCCTGGTAAACCTCTTCCCCACCCTCTCCAAAACCCCCACATCCTTCCTGTCATGCGGAGACCAGAATCAAACGCAATGCTCTTAAAGTGAGGCTTCCACACAGTTTTACAAAGCTGCAACGTGACATCCTGATTCTTGCCCCGACTGATAAAGGTACCGTAAGCCTTCTTTACCACTTTGCCTGCTGGTGCGGGCATTTTCAGGGAGCTAAGGACTCCAAGTCCAAGATCCCTCTGTCTATCAATGATCTTCAGGCTGTTACCAATGCATTGGTAACAACTCCTTCCTGATAGATTCCACAATTTTCCTGTCTGACTGATGTCAGTCTAACCGGCTCAGCATTCCCTCTCATTCCCGCCTCCCTCCTTTCTTGGGAACTGCTGCTACGTTCGCCCGCTGCTGGGAATGTTCCGGAATGGAAGAAATTGTGGGAAATCTTAGCCTGCGTCCATTTCTCCGTCCACTTCTCCAACCGTCCATCTCTCCATCCGTCCATCTCTCCATCCATGCACCCATCTCTCCAACCATCCATCAATCTCTCCATCCATGCACCCATCTCTCTGTCCATCTCTCCGTCCATCCCTCCGTCCATCCCTCTGTCCATCTCGTCATTTATCTGTCCATCTCTGCATTCATCTGCCCATCTCTCCGTCCATTTCTCCAACCATCCGTCCATCTCTCCATCCATCTCTTCATCTATCCGTCCATCTCTCCATTCACTTGTCCATCTCTCCATACATCTGTCCATCTCTCCGTCCGTCTCTTCATCTATCCGTCCATCTCTGCATTCATCTGTCCATCCCTCCGTCCATCTCGTCATCTATCTGTCCATCTCTCCATTCATCTGTCCATCCGTCCATCTCTCCATCCATCCCTCCGTCCATCTCTTCGTCTATCCGTTCATCTCTCCAGTCATGTGTCCATCCATCCATCTCTCCATCCATCCCTCCATCCATCTCGTCATCTATCCGTCCATCTCTCCATTCATCTGTCCATCTGTCCATCCATCCTTCCATCCATCTCTTCATCTATCCGTCCATCTTTCCATCTCTCCGTCCATCTCTCCATCTATCTGTCCATCTCTCCATTCATCTGTCCATCTGTCCATCCATCCCTCCATCCATCTGTCCATCTCTCCATTCATCTCTCCATCTGTCCATCCATCCCTCCATCCATCTCAATCCCTCATCTGGGATTGGGGGTGATCTAGGGAACTGGATTAGGAATTGGCTAGCGGATAGGAGACAGAGGGTAGTGGTTGACGGTAAATATTCATCATGGAGTTCGGTTACAAGTGGTGTGCCTCAGGGATCTGTGTTGGGGCCACTGCTGTTTGTGATTTTTATTAATGATCTGGATGAGGGTATAGTTGGGTGGATCAGTAAATTTGCTGATGACACCAAAGTCGGAGGTGTGGTAGATAGTGAGGAAGGGTGTCATAGTTTGCGGAAGACTTAGACAGGTTGCAGAGCTGGGCCGAGAGGTGGCGGATGGAGTTTAATGCAGAGAAATGTGAGGTAATTCACTTTGGTAGGAATAACAGATGTGTTGAGTATAGGGCTAACGGGAAGACTTTGAATAGTGTGGAGGAGCAGAGGGATCTAGGTGTATGTGTACATAGATCCCTGAAAGTTGGGAATCAAGTAGATAAGGTAGTTAGGAAGGCATACGGTGTCTTGGCGTTTATTGGTAGGGGGATTGAATTTAGGAGTCGCAGCGTCATGTTGCAACTGTACACAACTCTGGTGCGGCCGCACTTGGAGTATTGTGTGCAGTTCTGGTCCCCACATTACAGGAAGGACGTGGAGGCTTTGGAGAGGGTGCAGAGGAGGTTTACCAGGATGTTGCCTGGTATGGAGGGGAGGTCCTATGAGGCGAGGCTGAGGGATTTGGGGTTGTTTTCACTGGAAAGAAGGCGGCTAAGAGGGGATCTTATTGAAACATATAAGATGATTAGAGGTTTAGATAGGGTGGATAGTGATAGCCTTTTTCCTCTGATGGAAAAATCTAGCACGAGGGGGCATGGCTTTAAATTAAGGCGGGGTAGTTATAGGACGGATGTCAGGGGTAGGTTCTTTACCCAGAGGGTGGTGAGGGACTGGAATGCCCTGCCTGCTGCAGTTGTAAATGCGCCTAGTCTGGGGGGCGTTTAAGAGATCTGTGGATAGGTTTATGGACGAAAAGGGATTGGTTTCGGTTAGTGGGTCATTGTTGTTGTTTTTTTTTAACTGGTCGGCGCAACATCGTGGGCCGAAGGGCCTGTTCTGCGCTGTAATGTTCTATGTTCTATGTTCATCTATCTGTCCATCTCTCCATTCATCCGTCCATCTCTCTGTCCATCTCTTCATCTATCTGTCCATCTCTCCATTCATCTGTCCATCTCTCCGTCCATCCCTCCGTCCATCTCGTCATCTATCTGTCCATCTCTGCATTCATCTGCCCATCTCTCCGTCCATCCTTCCGTCCGTCTCTTCATCTATCTGTCCATCACTCCATTCATCTGTCCATCTCTCCGTCCATCTCTCTGTCCATCTCTCTGTCCATCTCTTCATCTATCTGTCCATCTCTCCATTCATCCGTCCATCTCTCCATCTCAGCCGCTCTCTCTCTCTCTCTCTCTGAGGGGGTTCGTGTCCCTCATGCCCGGGGTCGGAAGGCTCGATGCCCCAAAGTTGGTTCAGTCCCGTGTCTCCAGCCACGGGCCCATCCAGCTGCCTCTGGGCTTGGAGTGGAGTTGACACTGGGTTCTTGAGTTGGAGATATGCACTCACCCACACAGTGACACGAGGATACTGTAACAGAGAGAGTGGAAAACAGCAGAATCAGTCATCACCCAAACTCACGGACAACACACACTCAGCACAGCACAGGGGAGGGAGAGACACTGGGCAGGGATCGGGGTCGGGCCGGGGTGGGAGAGGGGAGACACTGGGCAGGGATCGGGGACGGGGCGGGGTGGGAGAGGGAGACACTGGGCAGGGATCGGGGACGGGGCGGGGTGGGAGGGGGAGACACTGGGCAGGGATCGGGGACGGGGCGGGGTGGGAGAGGGGTGGGTGGGGGAGACACTGGGCAGGGATCGGGGTCGGGCCGGGGTGGGAGGGGGAGACACTGGGCAGGGATCGGGGACGGGCCGGGGTGGGAGAGGGAGACACTGGGCAGGGATCGGGGACGGGGTGGGGTGGGAGAGGGGTGGGTGGGGGAGACACTGGGCAGGGATCGGGGACGGGCCGGGGTGGGAGAGGGGTGGGTGGGGGAGACACTGGGCAGGGATCGGGGATGGGGCGGGGTGGGAGAGGGGTGGGTGGGGGAGACACTGGGCAGGGATCGGGGATGGGGCGGGGTGGGAGAGGGGAGACACACTGGGCAGGGATCGGGGACGGGGCGGGGTGGGAGAGGGGTGGGTGGGGGAGACACTGGGCAGGGATCGGGGTCGGGCCGGGGTGGGAGGGGGAGACACTGGGCAAGGATCGGGGACGGGGCGGGGTGGGAGAGGGAGACACTGGGCAGGGATCGGGGACGGGGCGGGGTGGGAGAGGGGTGGGAGAGGGAGACACTGGGCAGGGATCGGGGACGGGGCGGGGTGGGAGAGGGGTGGGTGGGGGAGACACTGGGCAGGGATCGGGGACGGGGCGGGGTGGGAGAGGGGTGGGTGGGGGAGACACTGGGCAGGGATCGGGGACGGGGCGGGGTGGGAGAGGGGTGGGTGGGGGAGACACTGGGCAGGGATCGGGGACGGGGCGGGGTGGGAGAGGGGTGGGTGGGGGAGACACTGGGCAAGGGATCGGGGACGGGGTGGGTGGGGGAGACACTGGGCAGGGATCGGGGGCGGGGGGTGGGAGAGGGGTGGGTGGGGGAGACACTGGGCAGGG
>NW_027650964.1:0-22500 GCF_965287045.1 Carcharhinus amblyrhynchos
AACACTAAAAACACCAACAAATCCAACAACAACCTCAACACTAAAAAACCAACAAATCCAACAACAACCTCAACACTAAAAACACCAACAAATCCAACAACAACCTCAACACTAAAAAACACCAACAAATCCAACAACAACCTCAACACTAAAAAACCAACAAATCCAACAACAACCTCAACACTAAAAAAACCAACAAACCCAACAACAACCTCAACACTAAAAAACACCAACAAACCCAACAACAACCTCAACACTAAAAAACACCAACAAACCCAACAACAACCTCAAAATCAATAATATCGAAGGGAAGGAGGGAGGGGAGAGATTGAGGGAGGGAGGGGAGTGGGAGGGGGAGACAGAGTCTGTGAGAGAGAATCTGTGTCTGTAAGAGAGACTGTGAGAGTGTGTGTGTGTGAGAGAGTGAGAGAGAGAGACAGAAAGTGTGTGAGAGAGACAGAGTGTGAGAGAGAGAGTGAGAGAGAGTGTGAGAGAAAGTGTGTGAGAGAGAGAGAGTGTGAGAGAGAGAGAGTGTAAGAGAGTGTGTGAGAGAGAGAGTGTGAGAGAGAGAGAGTGTGAGAGAGAGTGTGAGAGAGAGAGAGTGTGAGAGAGTGTGTGAGAGAGAGAGAGTGTGAGAGAGAGAGAGTGTGAGAGAGAGTGTGAGAGAGAGAGAGTGTGAGAGAGAGAGAGTGTGAGAGAGTGTGTGAGAGAGAGAGAGTGTGAGAGAGAGAGAGTGTGAGAGAGAGTGTGAGAGAGAGAGAGTGTGAGAGTGTGTGTGAGAGAGAGTGTGTGTGTGAGAGACTGTCGGAGAGAGAGTGAGTATGAGAGAGACAGTGTGTGTGAAGATCAGACCCTGACCTGAAACACAGGCCTGAATCCTGAACCTTGACCCTTAGAACAGGCCCCGAACCCCAAGACTCTGAGACACAGAGACACAGAGTCTCAGAGATTCAGAGACTCAGAGACATAGCGACTCAGATTCGGAGACACAGAAAGACAGAAACTCAGAGACAGAGACACAGAGTCTCAGAGGGTCAGAGACACAGGGAGTCAGAGACAGAGAGACGAAGAGACACAGAGACACAGAGACACAGAATTCAGAGACTCAGAGCCAGAGAGACTCAGGGACATAGAGAGTCGGGCCAAAAAGACAAAGAGATTCAAAGACACTGAGAGACAGAAACTCAGAGACACAGAGACACAGCCTCTCACAGATTCAGCGACTCAGTGACACAAAGACAGAAACTCAGAAACACGGAGATTCAGAGATTCAGAGACTCAGAGACACACAGCCATAGAGACAGAGACACAGAGATTCTGAGACACAGAGACACATGGACACAGAGACTCTGAGACTTAGAGAGACAGAGACTGAGAGACTCAGAAACTGAGAGACTCAGGGATTCAAAGGCTGTGAGACACACAGATTCAGAGACTCAGAGATACAGAGACTCAGAGACAGACAGACTCAGAGATACAGAGATTCAGTGTCAGAGTCACTCAGAGACACAGAGATTCAGAGGCACTGAGACTGAGAGACACAGACTCAGTGACACAGAGAATCAGAGAATCAGAAACTCAGTGAAACAGAGACAGAGATTCAGAGACGCAGAGACTCAGAGAAACAGAGGTACAGACATGCAGAGACTCATAGACACAGAGACATAGCGATACAGGGACACAGAGACTCAGAGACACACACACAGAGACAGAGAGACACAGACACTCAGAGACAAAAAGCCTCAGCGATAGAGACTGAGAGACAAACAGAATCAGAGACATCAAGACAGAGAATCACAGAGCCGAACAGTAACTCTAACCCTAACCCTACCATAACCCAGACCCGAATCCTAATGCCGAACCCAAACCATAACACAGAACCGAACCCTAATGCCTAACCCTAACCAAAACGATAACACCAACTATAAATATAAACCGAACCCTAACCCTAACCATAACCTAGACCGTAACCCTATCACCAAACCCTAACCCTAACCCTAATCCTAACACAGACTGTAACCCTAACCCTAACACAAAACCCAAACCCTAATGCCTAACCCTAACCCTAACACTAACTACAAACCTAAATTGAACCCTAACCATAACCCAGACCATAAGTCTAACACCAACCATAAACCTAAACCTAACCCTAACCCGAACCATAACCCAGACCATAACCCTAACACCAACCCCGAACACTAATGCCTAATCCTAATCCTAATGAGAACCATAAATCTAAACCTAACCCTAACCCTAACCAGAGCCCAGACCGTAACGTGAACCCTAACCCAAACCCTTACCCTAACCCTAAGACAACCATAAACCTAACCCGAACCCAGACCGTAACCTGAACCTGAACCTGAACACCAAACCGTAACCCTAATTCCAAGCCGAACCCCAACCCTAAAGCTAACACTAACCATAAACCTAAACCTGACCTGAACCCAGACGGTAACCCGAACACCAAACCCTAACCTGAATGCCTATCCCTAATCCCAACCATAACCCTAACCCTAAACCCAACCCTAATCCGAACAATAACCATAACCCTAACCCTAATGCTAAACCCTAACCCTATCATTAAACCGAAACCTAACGTAAACCGTAATCCAAGACCCAAACACTAAATCTAACCATAATCGCTAACCATAACAGTAAAACTAACCCTAACACTCACCCTAATCGCGAACCCTAACACCTTACACGAACCCTAATACTGAACCCCAATACCTAACCCTAACGTTCATCACAACCCAAACACCTAACCCAAACGCAAAAACTAACAACTAACCTGAACACGAACCCTAGCCCTAACTCTGACAATAATCCGAACATCAAATCCGAAACCGAACCCGAACCCTAACTTTCATCCTAACCCGCACCCTGACCATAATCCAAACACCTAACCCGAACACTAACCCTCACCCAAACTCTAATCCTAACCCTAACCCAGACATAACCCTAACTCCAATCCTAACCCTAACATCACCCTAATTATAATACTAACCTAACCCTAACACGAACCATAACTCTAACCTTAACCCGAATCCTAACCCCAACTCCAACCCTAACCCTAACGACAATCCAAACACCTAACCCTAACCCTAACCTGAACCCAAGCACGAGCCCTAACACTAAATCGAACGCTAACCTGAGCCATAAACCTAACCCTAACTCTAAGCCTAATCTAAACCCAAACCCAAACCCGAATCCTAACACTAAGACGAAACCTAACCTTAAATCTAATCTGAACCCTAACACTAACTCTACCCTAACCCTACCCGTAACTCTAACACTAACCCTAAACCTGACCCAAACTCCAGTGCCAACCCTAACTTTAACACTAACCCAAACCCTAACACTAATGCTAACCTTAACCCTAACTCCAACGCTAACCCTAACCCTAACCCTAACTTTAACCCTAACCATATCCGTAACTCTAACCCTAACCCTAAACCCTAACCCTAACTCGAACCCAAACCCGAATCCTAACACTAAGACGAAACCTAACCTTAAATCTAATCTGAACCCTAACACTAACTCTACCCTAACCCTACCCGTAACTCTAACACTAACCCTAAACCTAACCCAAACTCCAGTGCCAACCCTAACTTTAACACTAACCCGAACCCTAACCCGAACCCTAACCCTAACGCTAACACGATCTATAAACCTAAAACTAATCCTAACCCAGACCGTAACCTGAACCCTAACACCAAACACCAAGCCCAAACCCAAATGCCTAACCCTAACCTAAACCAGAACCCAGACCGTAACCCTAACCCGAATGCCTAACCCTAACCCAAACCCTTACCCTAACCCTAACGCTAACGCTAACACGAACCATAAACCTAAACCTAACCATAACCCAGACTGTAACCCGAACACCAAACCCTAACCCTAACCCAAACCCTAAAGCTAACACTAACCATAAATCTATCCATAACCCTAACCCGAACCCGAATGCCAACCCTAACGCTAACACGAACCATAAACCTAACCCCTAAAACCAAACCCTAACCCTAATACCAAACCCGAACCCTAAAGCTGAACCCTAACTGTAACGCTAACCCTAGCCCGAACGCAAACACTAACCAAAAACCTAAACCTAACCTTAACCATAACACAGACCACATCTCTAACCCTAACACAAAACCCAAACCCTAATGCCAAACACTAACTATAAATCTAAACCAAACCCTAACCATAACCCAGACCGTAAGCCTAACACCAACCATAAACCTAAACCTAACCCTAACCATAACCCAGGCCATAACCCTAACACCAACCCCGAACCCTAATGCCTAGCCCTAACTCTAACGCTAACGATAAATCTAAACCTAACCCTAACCCTAACGTAAACACTAACCATAAACCTAAACCTGACCGGAACCCAGACGGTAACCCTAACACCAAACCCTAACCTGAATGCCTAACCCTAACCCTATCCCTAGTCCCAACCCGAACCCTAACCCTAAACCCAACCCTAATCCGAACAATAACCCTAACCCTAACGCTAAACCCTAACCCTATCATTAAACTGAAACCTAACCTTAACCCTAATCCAAGACCCTAACATGAAATCTAATTCGAATCGCTAACAATAACAGTAAAACTAACCCTAACCCTCACCCTAATCCCGAACCCTAACCCTAACACCTTACACGAACTCTAACACCGAACCCCAACACCTAACCCTAACCCTTATCATAATCCAAACACCTAACCCAAACGCAAGCGCTAACAACTAACCCGAACACGAACCCTAGCCCTAACCCTGACAATAATCCGAACATCAAATCCTAAACCTAACCCTAACTTTCATCCTAACCCGCACCCTGATCATAATCCAAACACCTAACCCGAACACTAACCCTCACCCTAACTCTAATCCTAACCCTAACATCACCCTAATTATAATACTAACCCTAATCCTAACACGAACCATAACTCTAACCTTAACCCGAATCCTAACCCCAACTCCAACCCTAACCCTAACCAGAATCCAAATACCAAACCCTAACTCTAACCTGAACCCAAGCACGAGCCCTAACCCTAGCCCTAACACTAAATCGAATGCTAATCCGAGCCATAAACCTAACCCTAACTCGAACCCAAACCTGAATCCAAACACGAAGACGAACCCTAACATTAACTCTAACCCGAACCCTACCCATAACACTCACACTAACCCGAAACCTAACCCTAACTTTAATGCTAACCCGAACCGAACCCTAACCCTAACCCTATCCTTAAGCCAAACACAAACTCGAACGCTAACCCTAACCTCACTCTAACCCTAACTGTAATCCGAACCCTAACCCAAACCCAAACCCAAACCCGAACTTGAATCCCAACCCTAACTCTAATGCTCACCCAAACCTACTCTAACACTAACACTAACCTTACGCCTATCCCTAACCCTATCCCAAAACCTAACGCTAACTCGAAAGCTACCCCTAACCCTAACCTAACTCTAACCCTAACTGTAATCCTTACCCTATCCCTAACTCCAACCCTAACTCTAACCCTAACCCAAACCTTAACTCGAATCCTAATCCTAACCCAAACCCGAACCCTAACTCTAATCCTAACCCAAACCCGAACCCTAACTCTAATCCTAACCCTAACCCGAACCCTAACTCTAATCCTAACCCTAACCCGAACTCTATCCTAACTATAACCTTAACTCGAACACAAACCCGACTCCTAACCCTAACTCCAACCTTAACCCTAACCCTAACTCTAGCCCTAAACCTAACCCTAACCCTAACCAGAACACAGACCGTAACCCGAACCCTAACGCCGAACCCTAACCCAAACCCTTACCCGAACCCTAAGACATCCATAAACCTAACCTGAACCCGAGCCCCAAACCCGAACACCAAACCGTAACCCTAATGCCAAGCCTAACCCTAACACTAACCATAAACCTAAACCTGACCCGAACCCAGACGGTAACCCTAACACCAAACCCTAACCTGAATGCCTAACCCTAACCCTAATCCCAACCCGAACCCGAACCCTAACCCTAACCGAAACCTAACCTAAACCCTAATCCAAGACCCTAACACTAAATCTTACCCTAATCGCTATGAATAACAGTAAAACTAACCCTAACACTCACCCTAATCGCGAACCCTAACACCTTACACGAACCCTAATACCGAACCCCAATACCTAACCCTAACGCTCATCATAACCCAAACTCCTAAACCCAAACGCAAGCACTAACAACTAACCTGAACACGAACCCTAGCCCTAACCCTGACAATAATCCGAACATCAAATCCGAAACCTAACCCTAACCCTAACTTTCATCCTAACCCGCACCCTGACCATAATCCAAACACCTAACCCGAAACCTAACATGAACACTAACCCTCACCCTAACTCTAATCCTAACCCTAACCCAGACATAACCCTAACTCTAATCCTAACCCTAACATCACCCTAATTATAATACTAACCCTAACCCTAACACGAACCATAACTCTATCCTTAACCCGAATCCTAACCCCAACTCCAAATCTAACCCTAACGACAATCCAAACGCCTAACCCTAACCCTAACCTGAACCCAAGCACTAGCCCTAACACTAAATCGAACGCTAACCTGAGCCATAAACCTAACCCTAACTCTAACCCTAATCTAAACCCTAACCCAAACTCGAACCCAAACCCAAATCCTAACACGAAGACGAAACCTAACCTTAAATCTAATCTGAACCCTACCACTAACTCTACCCTAACCCTACCCGTAACTCTAACACTAACCCTAACCCTAACCCAAACTCCAGTGCCAACCCTAACTTTAACACTAACCCGAACCCTAACCCTAACCCTAATGCTAACCCTAACCCTAACTCCAACGCTAACCCTAAACCTAACCCTAACTTTAACCCTAACCATATCCATAACTCTAACCCTAACCCTAAACCTAACCCTAACTTTAACCCTAACCATATCCATAACTCTAACCCTAACCCTAAACCTAACCCTAACTCTAACCTGAACCCGATCCGTAACTCTAACCCTAACCCTAACTCGAATGCCAACCCTAACCTAACCCAATCCTAATCCCGAACCCTAACCCTATCCCTACCCCGAACCTTACTCTAACCCTAAGAATATCCTAAACTCGAATCCAAACCTTATCCTGAACTCTAATCCTAGCCCTAACACAATCACCTAACCCTAAACCTAACCCTAACAGTGACCCTAACCCGAAATCGAATCCTAACCCGAACCCTAACATAACCCTAACTCTAATCCTAACCCTAACCCGAACCCTAACACTAAACATAACTCGAATCCTAACCCGAACCCTAACATAACCCAAACTTTAATCCTAACCCTAACCCTAACACTAAACATAACTCTAACACTAAACATAACTCTAACCTTAACCCAAATCCAAACACCGAAACCTAACCATAATCCAAATACCTAACCCTAAAACTAACCCGAACCCGAATCTTAACCCGAACCCGAATCTGAACCCGAACCAAAACCCTAATCCTAACACTAAGATTAACCCTAACCCTAACTCTAACGCTAACCCTAAACCTAACCCTAACCATTTCCGTAACTCTAACCCTAACTCGAATGCTAACCCGATCCCTAACCCTAACCCGATCCCTAACCCTAACCCTAACCCGATCCCTAACCCTATCCCTAACCCTATCCCTAATCCTATCCCTAACCCTATCCCTAATCCTATCCCTAATCCTATCCCTAATCCTATCCCTAATCCTATCCCTAATCCTTTCCCTAACCCTAACACGAACTCTAACGCTAACCCTAACCTAACTCTAACCCTAACTGTAATCCTAACCTTAACCCTAACGCTAACCTGAGCCCTAAACCTAATCCTAACTCTAACCCTAACCCAAACTCGAACCCAAACCCTAATCCTAACACAAAGACTAACTCTAATCCTAACCTAACTCTAACCCTAACGCTAAACCTAATCCTAACTCTAATGCCAACCCTAACCTAACCCAATCCCAATCCCTAAACATATCCCAAACACTAACACTAACTGTAACGCTGCCCCGAACCTAACTCTAACCATAAGAATATCCCTAACTCTAATCCTAACCCTATCCCTAACCCTAACCCAAACACCTAACCCTAACACTAACTCTAACCCTAACTCGAATCCTAACCCTAACCCTAACATAACCCTAACTCTAATCCTAACCCTAACCCTAACACTAAACATAACTCTAACCTTAACCCAAATCCAAACACCTAACCCTAACCCTAACCATAATCCAAACGCCTAACCCGAACCATAACCCAAGCACTAGCCCTAACCTTAGCCCTAACACTAAATCTAACGCTAACCCGAGCGCTGAACCTAACCCTAACTCTAACCCTAATCTAAACCTAACCCTAATCCTAAGACTAAGACTAAGACTAACCCTAACCCTAACCCTAACCCTAACCCTAAGACTAACCCTAACCCTAACTCTAATCCTAACCCGAACACTAACTCTAACGCTAACCCTGAACCTAACCTGGGGGGGAGGACAGTGAGGGGGACAAAGGCTGAGGGTGGGGGCGGTTGGAGAGGGGGGAGGACAGTGAGGGGGAGAGAGGGTGAGGGTGGGGCGGGGGGAGGGGGGAGGACAGTGAGGAGAGAGAGGGTGAGGGTGGGGGCAGGGTGGAGGACAGTGAGGGGGGGGAGGGTGAGGGTGGGGGCGGGAGGAGAGCAGTGAGGGGGAGAGAGGGTGAGGGTGGGAGCGGAGGGAGGGGGGAGGACAGTGACGGGGAGAGAGGATGAGGGTGGGGGGTGGGTGGTGTGTAAATGTCGGGGAAAATCCCAGTCTGATTTGAATGGTCGGGGGCTCGGGGGGGGGGGACAGGGTCTGGGGGACACTGACCACCCCCCCACCCCCCTCACTCCTTCCAGTCGCGTCTGGGGCAGTTTCGGGGCTGGAGAGGATTGTCCTCATTCCCTGGGGGTGGGGGGAAACTCTGTCCCCGGGGTTTAACACAGCCTCAATCCAAGGTCTAATCTCAGAGAGCCTCAGAATGTCCTTTCCCATTCCCTTCATTCCCAAAACACTGTCCGAGCTGGAGGGAAAAACTCCACCGTTCAATAAATCAGCACTCATTTCATTCAGGATCTGATTGTGGGGGTTCCCGCTCCCTCCCACTGTCTCTGTCTCTGTCTGTCTGTCTCTGTATCTGTCTGTCTCTCTCTCTCTGTCTCTCTCTCTCTGTCTCTCTCTCTCTCCCTCTTTCTCTCTCTCACTCTGTCTCTCTCTGTCTCTCTCTCTCTCTGTCTCTGTCTCTCTCTCTCTCTCTCTCCCTCTTTCTCTCTCTCTCTCTGTCTGTCTCTCTCTCTCCCTCTTTCTCTCTCTCACTTTGTCTCTCTCTGTCTCTGTCTCTCTCTCTCTCTTTTCCTCTGTCTCTCTCTCTCTCAGAGACAGAGAGAGAGACACACACACACAGAGACAGATAAAGAGAGAGACAGACAGAGAGACACAGTGTGAGAGAGAGAGAGACACACACACAGAGACTGAGAGAGACAGAGACAGACAGACAGACAGAGAGTGTGAGAGAGAGAGAGAGAAAGACAGAGACAGACAGAGAGAGAGAGACAGTGAGAGAGACACATAGAAAGAGAGACAGACAGACAGAGAGAGAGAGAGAGACAGAGTTCAGGAGCAGAACTTGGGGTCAGGGGTCAGGTTCAGGGCCTATCCTTGGGGTCAGGGGTCGGGATCTGATCTCGGGGTCAGGGTTCGGGAGATTAAGTTCAGGGCTTTTGGAGCAGAACTGGGGTCAGGGTCAGGGGTCGGGACCAGAATGGAGATTTTAAACAGTACCCTACACTAAACGGAGATTTTAAACAGTGTCCTCCACTAAATAGAGATTTTAAACAGTGCCCTACACTAAACGGAGATTTTAAACAGTACCCTACACTAAACAGAGATTTTAAACAGTACCCTACACTAAACAGAGATTTTAAACAGTGCCCTACACTAAACAGAGATTTTAAACTGTGCCCTACACTAAACAGAGATTTTAAACAGTGCCCTACACTAAACCGAGATTTTAAACAGTGCCCTACACTAAACAGAGATTTTAAACAGTACCCTACACTAAACAGAGATTTAAAACAGTGCCCTACACTAAACAGAGATTTTTAACAGTACCCTACACTAAACAGAGATTTTAAACAGTACCCTACACTAAACAGAGATTTTAAACAGTGCCCTACACTAAACGGAGATTTTAAACAGTACCCTACACTAATCAGAGATTTTAAACAGTGTCCTACACTAAACAGAGATTTTAAACAGTGCCCTACACTAAACAGAGATTTTAAACAGTACCCTACACTAAACAGAGATTTTAAACAGTACCCTACACTAAACAGAGATTTTAAACAGTGCCCTACACTAAACAGAGATTTTAAACAGTGCCCTACACTAAACAGAGATTTTAAACAGTACCCTACATTAAACAGAGATTTTTAACAGTACCCTACACTAAACAGAGATTTTAAACAGTTCCCTACACTAAACGGAGATTTTAAACAGTACCCTACACTAAACAGAGATTTTAAACAGTACCCTACACTAAACAGAGATTTTAAACAGTACCCTACACTAAACAGAGATTTTAAACAGTACCCTACACTATACAGAGATTTTAAACAGTACCCTACACTAAACAGAGATTTTAAACAGTGCCCTACACTAAACAGAGATTTTAAACAGTGCCCTACACTAAACAGAGATTTTAAACAGTACCCTACACTAAACAGAGATTTTTAACAGTACCCTACACTAAACGGAGATTTTAAACAGTGCCCTACACTAAACAGAGATTTTTAACAGTACCCTACACTAAACAGAGATTTTAAACAGTACCCTACACTAAACAGAGATTTTTAACAGTACCCTACACTAAACAGAGATTTTAAACAGTGCGACAGTAAGAGACAATTTAGCATGGCCAATCCACCTTTTGTAGCCATCTTGTGACACTGCGGACAAATTTAACATGGACAATCCTCCTCTTGGAAATATCCTGGGACAGTAAGGGACAATTTAGCATTACCAATCCACCTAACCTTGACATCTCGGGACACTAAGAGATAATTTAGTGTTGCAAATTGACCAATCTTACCCATCTTGGGACACTAAAAGGCAATTTAGCATGACCAATCCAAATTTAGTGTACATTATCCAGTAATGGATAATTTAGCATGGCCAATCCACATAACCGACCCATCTTGGGACACTAGAAGGGGCAATTTATGCATGGCCAATCCACCAAACTTACACATCTTGGGACACTAATAGATAATGTAGCCTGGCCAATCCACCTCTTGTACACATCTTGGGACACTAAGGGGCAATTTGGCACGGCCAATCCACCTCTTGTACACATCTTGGGACACTAAGGGGCAATTTAGCCTGGCCTACGCACTTCTCATAAGCATCTTGGCACGTTAAGATGAATTTAGTATGGCCAATCCACCAAACCTACACACCTTGGGACAGTAATGGTCTATTTAGCATGGCCAATCCACCTAAACTACACGTCTTGGGTGAGTAATGGGCAGTTTAGCATGGCCAATGCACCAAATCTCCACATTTTGGGACACTAAGAGGCAATTTAGCATGGCCAATTCACCTAACCTATACTTCTTGGGACACTAAGGGGATTTTAACATGCCCAACTCACCTCTCATCCACATCTTGAGACGCTAAAGGGAAGTTAGCATAGTCAATCCACCACTGGCACACATCTTGGGACACTAAGGGGAGAATTAGCTCGTCCAATCCCCCTAAATAACACATGTTGTGACACTAGGGAGGAATCCACCGTACCTACACATCTTCGAACAAAAAGGGGTAATTTAACGTGGCCAATCCACATCTCGTACACATCCTGGAACTCTGAGAGGATATTTTGTATGGCCAATTCAGGGCTCGTAAATATCTTGGGAAACTAAGAGGCAATTTAGCCTGTCCAATCCACCTCTTGTACACATCTTGGGACACTAAGTGGATTTTAACATGTCCAATTCTCCTCTCATCTACATCTCGGGGCGTTAAAGTTAATTTAGCCTGGCCAATCAACCTAACCCGCACGTCTTTGGACTGTGGGAGGAAACCAGAGCACCCGGAGGAAACCCACGCAGACGCGAGGAGAATGTGCAAACTCCACACAGACAGTGACCCGAGCTGGGAGTCAATCCTGGGTCACTGGAGCTGTGAAGAACCAGTGCTGCCATACCACATTGTTGGTATTGTTACATGTTAAAGTTGTTGTTGAAATTGTTGGTGTATTTCAATGTTGAGGTTGTTGTTGGATTTGTTGGTGTATTTCAATGTTGAGGTTGTTGGATTTGTTGGTGTATTTCAATGTTGAAGTTGTTGGATTTGTTGAGGTTTCTCACTGTTGTGGTGGTTGTTGAATTTGTTGTTGTTTACCAATGTTGAGGTTGTTGTTGGATTTGTTGGTGTTTATCAATGTTGAGGTTGTTGTTGGATTTGTTGGTGTTTTTCACCGTTATGGTAGTTGTTGAATTTGTTGGAATTTATCTACATTGAGGTTGTTGTTTGATTTGTTGGTGTTTTTTCACTGTTGAGGTTGTTGTTGAATTTGATGATACTTTTCAATTTTGAAGTTGTTGTTGGAATTTTTAGTGTTTTTCACTGTTGAGGTTATTGTTGGATTTGTTGGTACTTCTTGCTGTTGTGGTTGTTGTTGAATTTGTTGGTGTTTTTCAATGTTGAGGTTGTTGTTGAATTTGTTGGTGCTGTTCAATGTTGAGGTTGTTGTTGGATTTGTTGGTGATTTTCACTGTTGAGGTTGTTGTTGGATTTGTTGGTGTTTTTCAACATTGAGGTTGTTGTTGGATTTGGTGTTTTTCAATGTTGAGGTTGTTGAACTTGGTGTTTTTTTCAATGTTGGTGTTGTTGGATTCGTTGGTGCTTTTCACTGTTGAGGTTGTTGTTGGATTTGTTGGTGTTTTTCAATGTTGAGGGTGTTGTTGGATTTGTTGGTGTTTTTCAATGTTGAGGTTGTTGTTGGATTTGTTGGTGTTTTTTAATGTTGAGGTTGTTGCCGTATTGGTGTTTTTCACTGTTGTGGTTGTTGTTGGATTTGTTGGTGTTTTTCATGGTTGTGGTTGTTGTTGGATTTGTTGGTGGTTTTCAATGTTGAGAGTGTTGTTGGATTTGTTGGTGTTTTTTAAGTTGAGGTTGTTGCCGTATTGGTGTTTTTCACTGTTGTGGTTGTTGTTGGATTTGTTGGTGTTTTTCACGGTTGTGGTTGTTGTTGGATTTGTTGGTGTTTTTCAATGTTGAGGTTGTTGTTGGATTTGTTGGTGTTTTTTATTGTTGAGGTTGTTGTTGGATTTGTTGGTGTTTTTTAATGTTGAGGTTGTTGCCGTATTGGTGTTTTTCACTGTTGTGGTTGTTGTTGGATTTGTTGGTGTTTTTCACGGTTGTGGTTGTTGTTGGATTTGTTGGTGTTTTTCAATGTTGAGGTTGTTGTTGGATTTGTTGGTGTTTTTCAATGTTGAGGTTGTTGTTGGATTTGTTGGTTTTTTTAATGTTGAGGTTGTTGTTGGATTTGTTGGTGTTTTTTAATGTTGAGGTTGTTGCCGTATTGGTGTTTTTCACTGTTGTGGTTGTTGTTGGATTTGTTGGTGTTTTTCACAGTTGTGGTTGTTGTTGGATTTGTTGGTGTTTTTCAATGTTGAGGTTGTTGTTGGATTTGTTGGTGTTTTTTAATGTTGAGGTTGTTGTTGGATTTGTTGGTGTTTTTCACGGTTGTGGTTGTTGGATTTGTTGGTGTTTTTCAATGATGAGGTTGTTGTTGGATTTGTTGGAGTTTTTCAATGTTGAGGTTGTTGGTTTTTTTGTGTTTTTCACTGTTTTGGTTGTTGTTGCATTTGTTGGTGTTATTTAATGCTGTTGTTGGATTTGTTGGTGTTTTTCACTGTTGTCATTTTTGTTGGATTTGTTGGTGTTTTAACTGTTGAGGTTGTTGTTGGATTTGTCAGTGTTTGTCACTGTTGAAGTTGTTGGATTTCTTGGTGTTTTTCAATGTTGAAGTTGTTTAATTTGTTGGTGTTTTTTCAATGTTGATGTTGATGTTGGATTTGTTGGTATTTTTCACAGTTGAGGCTGTTGTTGGATTTGTTGGTGTTTTAACTGTACAAGAGGTGTGTAGACCAGGCTAAATTGACCGTGGTGACCCAAGATGTGTCTGAGACATGGATTGGCCATGCTAAATTTCCTCATGGTACCCAAGATGTTTACGAGAGCTGAATTGGCCAGGCTAAATTCCCATTCGTGCCCCAAGGCATGTACAAGAGGTGGATTGGCCATACTAAATTGCCCCTTAGTGTTCCAAGATGTGTGTGAGGTGTGGATTGGCCAGGCTAAATTAACTTTAGCGTCCCGAGATGTAGATCAGAGGAGAACTGGACATATTAAAATCCTCTTAGTGTCCCAAGATGTGTACGAGAAGTGGATTGGCCATACTAAATTCCCATTCCTGTCCCAAGACATCTATGAGAGGTGGATTGGCCATGTTAAATTGCCCCTTAGTGTTCGAAGATGTGTGGGTTAGATGGATTGCCCCTGAGTATCTCAAGATGTGTCAGTAACTGGGATTGAATGTGCTAAGTCACCCCTTAGCGTCCGAAGAAGTGTAAGAGGTGTGGTTTGGCCGTGCAAAATTGCTCCTTAGAGTCCCAAGCTGTGCACGAGTGGATTGGCCAGGCTAAATTTCCTTTAGCGCCCCAAGATGTGGATGAGAGGAGAATTGGACATGTTAAAATCCCCTTCATGTCCCAAGATGTGTCGGTTAGGGTGGATTGGCCTTGCATAAATTACCCCTTAGTGTCCCAAGATGTGTGCGAGAGATGTACTGGCCACTGAATGTTTGAGAATGTCAAAGTTTGGTGGGTTGCCCCTTGGTGTCCCAAGACGTGTAGGTTTAGGGGATTGAACAAGCTAAATCACACCTTAGTGTCCCAAGCTGTGTATGAGTGGTGGATTGTCCAGGATAAACTGTGTCCCTTTGTCCCATGGTGTGTCCTTTAGGGGGATTGTCCGGGATAAACTGTCCCTCTGTCCCATGGTGTGTCCTTTAGGGGGATTGTCCGGGATAAACTGTCCCTCTGTCCCATGGTGTGTCCTTTAGGGGGATTGTCCAGTATAAACTGTCCCTCTGTCCCATGGTGTGTCCTTTAGGGGAATTGTCCGGGATAAACTGTCCCTCTGTCCCATGGTGTGTCCTTTAGGGGGATTGTCCCGGATAAACTGTCCCTCTGTCCCATGGTGTGTCCTTTAGGGGGATTGTCCCGGATAAACTGTCCCTCTGTCCCATGGTGTGTCCTTTAGGGGGATTGTCCAGGATAAACTGTCCCTCTGTCCCATGGTGTGTCCTTTAGGGGGATTGTCCAGGATAAACTGTCCCTCTGTCCCATGGTGTGTCCTTTAGGGGGATTGTCCCGGATAAACTGTCCCTCTGTCCCATGGTGTGTCCTTTAGGGGGATTGTCCAGGATAAACTGCCCCTCTGTCCCATGGTGTGTCCTTTAGGGGGATTGTCCAGGATAAACTGTCCCTCTGTCCCATGGTGTGTCCTTTAGGGGGATTGTCCAGGATAAACTGTCCCTCTGTCCCATGGTGTGTCCTTTAGGGGGATTGTCCAGGATAAACTGTCCCTCTGTCCCATGGTGTGTCCTTTAGGGGGATTGTCCAGGATAAACTGTCCCTCTGTCCCATGGTGTGTCCTTTAGGGGGATTGTCCGGGATAAACTGTCCCTCTGTCCCATGGTGTGTCCTTTAGGGGGATTGTCCAGGATAAACTGTCCCTCTGTCCCATGGTGTGTCCTTTAGGGGGATTGTCCGGGATAAACTGTCCCTCTGTCCCATGGTGTGTCCTTTAGGGGGATTGTCCAGGATAAACTGTCCCTCTGTCCCATGGTGTGTCCTTTAGGGGGATTGTCCGGGATAAACTGTCCCTCTGTCCCATGGTGTGTCCTTTAGGGGGATTGTCCAGGATAAACTGTCCCCCTGTCCCATGGTGTGTCCTTTAGGGGGATTGTCTGGGATAAACTGTCCCCCTGTCCCATGGTGTGTCCTTTAGGGGGATTGTCCGGGATAAACTGTCCCTCTGTCCCATGGTGTGTCCTTTAGGGGGATTGTCCCGGATAAACTGCCCCTCTGTCCCATGGTGTGTCCTTTAGGGGGATTGTCCAGGATAAACTGTCCCTCTGTCCCATGATGTGTCCTTTAGGGGGATTGTCCAGGATAAACTGTCCCTCTGTCCCATGGTGTGTCCTTTAGGGGGATTGTCCAGGATAAACTGTCCCTGAGGAGATCACAGAGCAATCCCGTCTCTGATTGGCTGAGGCAGTCAGCCAATAACTGACAGTGTCTGACGGTGAGATGATCCCGGGATCTCTGAGGACAGATTCCCTCTGAGGAGGAACTTTCTCTCCTGGCAGGTGGACAGGTGGAGATGGGGGCAGACCTGATGTTATTTCCTCATTAGGGGGGGTCGGGGGGTTGCCGGGTGTGGTTCCTGTCCCCTCAGTTCACATTGAGCCCTGGTGATGATACAGTCCATATATCGCTCCCCGCCCAACACCCGGAGGGAACCGATTCCACAGAGTGGGAATCCCATTGGGAAAAGCTGCTGAACTGACATTGGATCACTTCCTGAAACAGAGCAGAAACTACACCGGAAACATTCACATCAGAGACTGGCCTGAAGTACCGCAGCTGGAGTACTGTGTGCAGTTTTGGGCGCCGTACTTACACAAAGATATTTTGGCCTTGGAGGGAGTGCAAAGGAGGTTTACTCGGCTGATGCTGGAGTTGAGGGGGTTGAGCTATGAGGAGAGGCTGAATAAACTAGGCTTGTACTCGTTAGAGTTTAGAAGAATGAGGGGAGATCTCATTGAGACGTATAAGATGATGAATGGGATGGATAGGATAGAGGTGGAGAGACTCTTCCCGCTCAGAAAGGACAGTAGGACTAGGGGGCACAGCCTCAAGATAAAGGGGGGCCGTTTAGAACGGAGTTGAGGAGGAACTTCTTCACTCAAAGGGTGGTGAATCTCTGGAATTCTCTGCCCGTTGAAGTGGTGGAGGCTGCCTCGCTAAATATTTTTAAGACGCAGGTTGATGGGTTTTTGATGAGAGAGGGGATTAAGGGTTATGGGGAGAGGGCGGGAATGTGGAACTGAGCAGCGACAGATCAGCCATGATCTTATTGAATGGCGGGGCAGGCTCGAAGGGCTAGATGGCCTACTCCTGCTCCTATTTCTTATGTTCTTATGTTGTCTCTGTCTGTCTTTCTCTTTCTCTCTCTCTGTCTCTCTGTTGCTCTTTCTGTCTCTGTTACTCTGTCTCTCTCTCTCTCTCTATCTCTCAGTCACTGTTTCTGGCTCTGTCACTCTGTCTCTCTCTCTCTGTCTCTATCTCTCTCGCTGTCCCTGTCTCTGTCGCTCTGTCTCTCTCTCTGTCTCTCTGTTTCTCCCTGTCTGTGTCTCTCTCTCTGTCTGCCTCTGTCTCTCAGTCTCTGTCTCTGACTCTGTGTCTCTGTTGCATTCTCTTTCTTGCTCTCTGTTACTCTGTCTCTGTCTATCTGTCTCTCTCGCTCTGTCGGTCTGTCTGTCTGTCTCTTTCTCTCTGTCTCTATCACTCCGTCTCTGTCTGTATCTCTGTCTCTGTGTCTGTTTCTCTGCCTCTGTCACTCTGTCTCTCTCTCTCTCCCTGTCTGTCTGGGTCTCTCTCTCTCACTCTCTCTCTCCCTGTCACTCTGTCTCTCTCTCACTCTCTCTCTCTGCCTCTGTCACTAAATCCACTCAATGACCTGGCCATGCACAGCCTTCAATGGGAATGAATCCACAGATTCACCACCCTCTGGCTGAAGAAAGTCCTCCTCATCTCGGTGTAAAACGGTTGTCCTTTTATTCTGAGGCTGTTCCCTTGGATCATCGTCTCTCCTCCAAATGGAAGCATCTCCCTCATGTCCACTCTATCCAGGCCTCTCAGTATTCTGTAAGGTTCAATGAGGACCTCCCTCATCTTTCTAAACTCCGAGTACAGACCCAGGGTCCTCAAACACTCTTCCAACGTCCAGCTTTTCATTCCCGGGATTATCCTTGTGAACCTCTCCTGGACCTTCTCCAGGACCAGCACATCCTGTCTTTGATACAGACCCAAATTTACTCACAATATTCCAAAGGTAGTCTGAACAGAGCCTTAGAAACCGTCAGCAGCTCAGCCCTGGGTTCAGCAACACAAATTCTTTTAATTTCTAAATGTGGCAAAGGCCTTGAGGTTAACAATAAAACTCAGCTGATAAAGTCATTGATTACATGTCAATGTCGCAGGTTGATCTGTCCTGGTTCCCTGAACAACAGGAGATTCAGATCCAGCTTCCAGTCACTTTCTCATCGCTGGGAGTTTAACTGATGATTTATCTTTTGATTTGATTTATTATTGTCACATGTATTAACATACAGTGTTGCTTCTTGTGCACTAAACAAACAGAGCATAATGTTGATAGAGAAGGAGAGAGTGTGAAATGTCCTGTTCCAGTCACAGCTCGGGGGTAGCAATGCACTCCGGTGAACTCATACAAGATCGGTTCATTCCAAAGTCTGACGGCAGCCGGGAAGAAGCTGTTCCTGAATCGGTCGGAACAGGAGCTCAGACGTAGAGCAGGATCCCAGACCAAACTGTGAGACAACCAGAAAGAAGGCTTTCTATGGTGCACTTGTCAAAGTTACTGAGAGTCGGAGCGGGGAATTTCCCCAGTCTGTGTGTGAGGGTCTGGGAGAAATCTGAAATTGGAGAGATGATAATGTTTGAATTGTAATATCGAACGGGGTAAAGTATCCGGGAGCTGAGTGGGTTCAATAAAGGCTGGAATACAGACTGGGGCAATGGGGGGGAAGATGGGGGGGGAGGGGAATGAATCTTGTGGGAGAGGGAGGGAGAGGGGGGGAGAGGGAGGGGGGGGAGAGGGAGGTGGGGGAGAGGGGGGGAGAGGGGGGGAGAGGGAGGGGGGGAGAGGGAGGGGGGGGACAGGGGAGGGTGAAGGGGTGGAGGTGGGGTGGGGAATTTGAGGAGGGTCCCAGAGCCTCTGAGCAGCTGAACTGGGGAAGTCTTTGGGCAGAGACGGCGCTGCTGCTGCTTCCCCTCCCGGCCACTAGGGGCCGCTGTAACCCTCCCGGGTGGTGCTGCAGCTGTTGCTCCTCCCAGTGTCACCTCCTGCCGCCTCCGGCCCAGCAGCTGCTCGTTGGCGGAAGATCCGGGGACTGGAGGGGCGGGGCCACCTCCATGTTGCCGTGACGTCACTGGAGGCCCCTCCCCCCGTTTGTTTCTAAATATAAAAGGAAGAAGTGAGTGTTGAGCAATGGGGAAAGTGAGAGAAATTCCGAGCCGGAAACCCCGCCAGGAACCCAATCAAAATTAAATCCATATTTATATCCCGGGGCGGGCCGCGCCTGCGCGCTGTGTCCTCCCAGACTGCACCGCGCGGACCAGATTAAAAAAAAATACAATTTTAAAATAAAAGAAGCCACCTTCCCGAATCGAGCAGGAACAGAAATCCTGCCGGGAGCGGATTAGGAATAAAAACCATCAACATTTGTTTAAAAAATTTACATCTACCTGCCGGTGCGCATGTGCAGTAGGGCAATTCTCCCACAGGGCCGTGCGCGGGCCGCCGACGCCGCATTGAAGCCCCCGACAACGGCAAGATGGCGGCGGGCCGTCTCCCGGCAACGGCAAGATGGCGGCGGGCTGTCTCCCCGGCAACGGCATGATGGCGGCGGGCCGTCTCCCCGGCAACGGCAAGATGGCGGCGGGCTGTCTCCCCGGCAACGGCAAGATGGCGGCGGGCCGTCTCCCCGGCAACGGCAAGATGGCGGTGGGCCGTCTCCCCGGTAACGGCAAGATGGCGGCGGGCCGTCTCCCCGGCAACGGCAAGATGGCGGCGGTCGGTGAGTGCCGGTGGCGCAGCCGCAAAGCGGGTCTGGGAGCCGGGCCCCCGGGCGGGGCAGAAAGAGGCCATTCAGCCCATCACAGAGTTCCCGGCAAAAGCAGCAGGTTAGTGAATGGAAACTGGACCGGGCGGGAACCGGGCAGGGGGGTGAATGGTTATCAGAACAAACTCAGCCGGACACAAACCCCCCGTTGGTCAGATTGCCGAGCCCCCAGTGTGGGAATAACTGTGGGTTTAATCACTAATACCCGGGGGGGGGGGGGTGAATGGAGAGTGAACTATAGTCAGGGAGAGTGAAGAAACTGCCTGGGGATAAGAGCAGAGTGAAATAAAACATCTCCATCACATCCTGTAGGATTGGGAAATATCCACATTGGGAAACTAATGGGAAGCGAGATGTGTTGTTCCAGTAACAGAGTTTACCGTCTAACTACAGGGGATAAAAGGTCACTCAGATCGGAGGGACATCAGAGATTAAATTAGCAGAAGACTGGACACAGCCGGTCTGAACTGGACTTGTTCACAGCTCTCCGGGGAATATCCATAAGACGGATGAATCTCAGAATGAATCAGGTAAGGATATTGAAACAACCCGACAATATTCACTCTTACAATAACAGGAGAATAACAGGAGGGGAGCAGAGGGGCTCGGGACATGAACCAACACACAGCACAGCCTGTGGCTCGGGACATGAACCAACACACAGCACAGCCTGTGGCTCGGGACATGAACCAACACACAGCACAGCCTGTGGCTCGGGACATGAACCAACGCACAGCACAGCCTGTGGCTCGGGACATGAACCAACACACAGCACAGCCTGTGGCTCGGGACATGAACCAACACACGGCACAGCCTGTGGCTCGGGACATGAACCAACACACAGCACAGCCTGTGGCTCGGGACATGAACCAACACACAGCACAGCCTGTGGCTCGGGACATGAACCAACACACAGCACAGCCTGTGGCTCGGGACATGAACCAACACACAGCACAGCCTGTGGTTTGGGACATGAACCAACACACAGCACAGCCTGTGGCTCGGGACATGAACCAACACACAGCACAGCCTGTGGTTTGGGACATGAACCAACACACAGCACAGCCTGTGGCTCGGGACATGAACCAACACACAGCACAGCCTGTGGCTCGGGACCATGAACCAACACACAGCACAGCCTGTGGTTTGGGACATGAACCAACACACAGCACAGCCTGTGGCTCGGGACATGAACCAACACACAGCACAGCCTGTGGTTTGGGACATGAACCAACACACAGCACAGCCTGTGGCTCGGGACATGAACCAACACACAGCACAGCCTGTGGCTCGGGACATGAACCAACACACAGCACAGCCTGTGGCTCGGGACATGAACCAACACACGGCACAGCCTGTGGTTTGGGACATGAACCAACACACAGCACAGCCTGTGGCTCGGGACATGAACCAACACACAGCACAGCCTGTGGCTCGGGACATGAACCAACACACAGCACAGCCTGTGGCTCGGGGCATGAACCAACACACAGCACAGCCTGTGGTTTGGGACATGAACCAACACACAGCACAGCCTGTGGTTGGGACATGAACCAACACACGGCACAGCCTGTGGCTCGGGACATGAACCAACACACAGCACAGCCTGTGGCTCGGGACATGAACCAACACACAGCACAGCCTGTGGTTTGGGACATGAACCAACACACAGCACAGCCTGTGGCTCGGGACATGAACCAACACACAGCACAGCCTGTGGTTTGGGACATGAACCAACACACAGCACAGCCTGTGGCTCGGGACATGAACCAACACACAGCACAGCCTGTGGCTCGGGACATGAACCAACACACAGCACAGCCTGTGGCTCGGGACATGAACCAACACACGGCACAGCCTGTGGTTTGGGACATGAACCAACACACAGCACAGCCTGTGGCTCGGGACATGAAACCAACACACAGCACAGCCTGTGGCTCGGGACATGAACCAACACACAGCACAGCCTGTGGCTCGGGGCATGAACCAACACACAGCACAGCCTGTGGTTTGGGACATGAACCAACACACAGCACAGCCTGTGGTTTGGGACATGAACCAACACACGGCACAGCCTGTGGCTCGGGACATGAACCAACACACAGCACAGCCTGTGGCTCGGGACATGAACCAACACACAGCACAGCCTGTGGCTCGGGACATGAACCAACACACAGCACAGCCTGTGGTTTGGGACATGAACCAACACACAGCACAGCCTGTGGCTCGGGACATGAACCAACACACAGCACAGCCTGTGGCTCGGGGCACCTCGATCCGATAGGGGATTGACAACACAGAAATGGGACAGGGAGCAGCAATTAGGGGAGGACAATGTATTGTGTAATTGATTAACTTGCTTGGAGAAATAGTATAAAACTCCTGTTTAATCTCAATGTGAGATCTGCCTATTTTATTGGACACCCGGTCTTGCAAAAAC
>NW_027650964.1:27500-31079 GCF_965287045.1 Carcharhinus amblyrhynchos
CTTCCCTCGCTCCCTCCGTCTCTCCCCTCGCTCCCTCCGTCTCTCCCCTTGCTCCCTCCCTCTCTCCCCTCCCTCCCTCTCTCCCCTCCCTCCCCTCCCTCCCCTCCCGCCCTCCCTCCCTCCCTCCCTCCCCTCCCTCCCTCTCTCCCTCCCCTCCCTCCCCTCTCTCCCTCCCCTCCCTCCCCTCTCTCCCTCCCCTCTTTCCCCTCCCTCCCCCCCTCCAACACACGGCACAGCCTGTGGCTCGGGACATGAACCAACACACAGCACAGCCTGTGGCTCGGGACATGAACCAACACACAGCACAGCCTGTGGCTCGGGACATGAACCAACACACAGCACAGCCTGTGGCTCGGGACATGAACCAACACACAGCACAGCCTGTGGTTTGGGACATGAACCAACACACAGCACAGCCTGTGGCTCGGGGCATGAACCAACACACAGCACAGCCTGTGGTTTGGGACATGAACCAACACACAGCACAGCCTGTGGCTCGGGACATGAACCAACACACAGCACATCCTGTGGCTCGGGACATGAACCAACACACAGCACAGCCTGTGGCTCGGGACATGAACCAACACACAGCACATCCTGTGGCTCGGGACATGAACCAACACACAGCACAGCCTGTGGCTCGGGACATGAACCAACACACGGCACAGCCTGTGGCTCGGGACATGAACCAACACACAGCACATCCTGTGGCTCGGGACATGAACCAACACACGGCACAGCCTGTGGCTCGGGACATGAACCAACACACAGCACAGCCTGTGGCTCGGGACATGAACCAACACACAGCACAGCCTGTGGCTCGGGACATGAACCAACACACAGCACAGCCTGTGGCTCGGGACATGAACCAACACACAGCACAGCCTGTGGCTCGGGACATGAACCAACACACAGCACAGCCTGTGGCTCGGGACATGAACCAACACACGGCACAGCCTGTGGCTCGGGACATGAACCAACACACAGCACAGCCTGTGGCTCGGGACATGAACCAACACACGGCACAGCCTGTGGCTCGGGGCATGAACCAACACACAGCACATCCTGTGGCTCGGGACATGAACCAACACACAGCACAGCCTGTGGTTTGGGACATGAACCAACACACAGCACAGCCTGTGGCTCGGGACATGAACCAACACACAGCACAGCCTGTGGTTTGGGACATGAACCAACACACGGCACAGCCTGTGGCTCGGGACATGAACCAACACACAGCACAGCCTGTGGTTTGGGACATGAACCAACACACGGCACAGCCTGTGGCTCGGGACATGAACCAACACACAGCACAGCCTGTGGTTTGGGACATGAACCAACACACGGCACAGCCTGTGGCTCGGGACATGAACCAACACACAGCACAGCCTGTGGTTTGGGACATGAACCAACACACGGCACAGCCTGTGGCTCGGGACATGAACCAACACACGGCACAGCCTGTGGCTCGGGACATGAACCAACACACAGCACAGCCTGTGGTTTGGGACATGAACCAACACACAGCACAGCCTGTGGTTTGGGACATGAACCAACACACGGCACAGCCTGTGGCTCGGGGCACCTCGATCCGATAGGGGATTGACAACACAGAAATGGGACAGGGAGCAGCAATTAGGGGAGGACAATGTATTGTGTAATTGATTAACTTGCTTGGAGAAATAGTATAAAACTCCTGTTTAATCTCAATGTGAGGTCTGCCTATTTTAATGGACTCCCGGTCTTGCAAAAACATTAAATAAAATATTTTGCTTCTTCGGAACTTGACTGGATTAAATTGTTTGACTGTGAGCTGCATTTCCCACAATTAATAACCCAATTAACACAGTGTAAATAAAATACAAACTCAAATCATTCTAATGTTTTCTCATCAATTTAATCAATTCTGGAGGAAACTCCAACATCATTCTGTCAACTTTATTAAAAATATCATTTACACAAATTATTTATTTCTTTCCCTTTAAACATTTTAACTCCTGGAACTTCAAATAACTCAATAAAAAAATCCCCCGTCTGTTATAGAGTCATTGACACTCTCCAAAACCATTCACTTTTCAGAAAAAAATAACTCCAACATATTAGTATTTATACATCCCCCTCCCCTGGGATAACACTGCCCAGGGATAACACTCCCCTGGGATAACACTCCCCCTGGGATAACACTCCCCTCGATCACTCCATCCCCCTCCCCTCAGATAACACTCCCCTGGGATAACACTCCCCCTGGGATAACACTCCCCTCGATCACTCCATCCCCCTCCCCTCGGATAACACTCCCCTGGGATAACACTCCCCCTGGGATAACACTCCCCTCGATCACTCCATCCCCCTCCCCTCAGATAACACTCCCCCCCTCCCCCCTCAGATAACACTCCCCCCCCTCAGATAACACTCCCCCCCCCTCAGATAACACTCCCCCCCCCTCAGATAACACTCCCCCCCTCAGATAACACTCCCCCCTCAGATAACACTCTCCCCCCTCAGATAACACTCCCCCCCCCCCTCAGATAACACTCCCCCCCCCCTCAGATAACACTCCCCCCCTCAGATAACACTCCCCCCCCCTCAGATAACACTCCCCCCCCTCAGATAACACTCCTCCCCCTCAGATAACAGTCCCCCCCCTCAGATAACACTCCCCCCGCTCAGATAACACTCCCCCCCCTCAGATAACACTCCCCCCCCTCAGATAACACTCCCCTCCGTCACTCCATCCCCCTCCCCTCAGATAACACTCCCCCTCGGCTAACACTCCCCCCCTCCCCTCAGATAACACTCCCCTCAGTCGCTCCATCCCCGTCCCCTCGGTCGCTCTATCCCCGTCCCCTCGGTCGCTCCATCCCCGTCCCCTCAGATAACTCTCGTCTCGTTCACTCCTTTCCCACTCCTCCCCTCAGATAACACTCACCTCAGTCAGCTCCCCCACCCCCGAGCCCTGACCCCGGGTTGAGCTCCCGAACCCTGATCCCTGACCCCGAGTTCAGCTCCCGAACCCTGAGCCCTGACCCCGGGTTCAGTTCCCGAACCCTGAGCCCTGACCCCGAGTTCAGCTCCCGAACCCTGAGCCCTGACCCCGAGTTCAGCTCCCGAACCCTGAGCCCTGACCCCGAGTTCAGCTCCCGAACCCTGATCCCTGACCCCGGGTTCAGCTCCCGAACCCTGAGCCCTGACCCCGGGTTCAGCTCCCGAACCCTGAGCCCTGACCCCGGGTTCAGCTCCCGAACCCTGAGCCCTGACCCCGGGTTCAGCTCCCGAACCCTGAGCCCTGACCCCGGGTTCAGCTCCCGAACCCTGATCCCTGACCCCGGGTTCAGCTCCCGAACCCTGATCCCTGACCCCGAGTTGAGCTCCCGAACCCTGAGCCCTGACCCCGAGTTCAGCTCCCGAACCCTGATCCCTGACCCCGAGTTCAGCTCCCGAACCCTGATCCCTGACCCCGAGTTCAGCTCCCGAACCCTGATCCCTGACCCCGAGTTCAGCTCCCGAACCCTGAGCCCTGACCCCGGGTTCAGCTCCCGAACCCTGAGCCCTGACCCCGAGTTCAGCTCCCGAACCCTG
>NW_027650965.1:0-31000 GCF_965287045.1 Carcharhinus amblyrhynchos
GGAAACAGAGGGTGAGAAACAGCAGTCTGGAAACAGAGGGGGAGAAACAGGAGACTGGAAACAGAGGGGGAGAAACAGGAGTCTGGAAACAGAGGGGGAGAAACAGGAGTCTGGAAGCAGAGGGGGCGAAACAGGCGTCTGGAAACAGAGGGGTAGAAACAGGAGTCTGGAAACAGAAGGGCAGAAACAGGAGTCTGGAAACAGAGGGTGAGAAACAGGAGTCTGGAAACAGAGAGGCAGAAACAGGAGACTGGAAATAGGGGGGGAGAAACAGGAGTCTGGAATCAGACGGGAAGAAACAGGAGTCTGGAAACAGAGGGGGCAGAAGCACGAGTCTGGAAACAGAGGTGGAGAAACAGGAGTCTGGAAACAGAGGGGCAGAAACAGGAGTCTGGAAACAGAGGGGCAGAAACAGGAGACTGAAACAGAGGGTGAGAAACAGGAGTCTGGAAACAGAGGGGCAGAAACAGGAGTCTGAAAACAGAGGAGGAGAAACAGGAGTCTGGAAACAGAGGGGGAGAAACAGGAGGCTGGAAACAGAGGAGGAGAAACAGGAGGCTGGAAACAGAGGGGCAGATACAGGAGTCTGAAAACAGAGGAGGAGAAACAGGAGGCTGGAAACAGAGGGGCAGAAACAGGAGTCTGGAAACAGAGGGGGAGAAACAGGAGTCTGGAAACAGAGGGTGAGAAACAGGAGTCTGGAAACAGAGGGTGAGCAACAGGAGTCTGGAAACAGTGGGGCAGAAACAGGAGTCTGGAAACAGAGGGGGAGAAACAGGAGTCGGGAAACAGTGGGGCAGAAACAGGAGTCTGGAAACAGAGGGGGAGAAACAGGAGTCTGGAAACAGAGGGTGAGAAACAGGAGTCTGGAAACAGAGGGGCAGAAACAGGAGTCTGAAAACAGAGGAGGAGAAACAGGAGTCTGGAAACAGAGGGGGAGAAACAGGAGTCTGGAAACAGAGGGGCAGAAACCGGAGTCTGGAAACAGAGGGGGAGAAACAGGAGTCTGGAAACAGAGGGGCAGAAACAGGAGTCTAGAAACAGAGGGTGAGAAACAGGAGTCTGGAAACAGAGGGGCAGAAACAGGACTCTGGAAACAGAGGGTGAGAAACAGGAGTCTGGAAACAGAGGGTGAGCAACAGGAGTCTGGAAACAGTGGGGCAGAAACAGGAGTCTGGAAACAGAGGGGGAGAAACAGGAGTCGGGAAACAGTGGGGCAGAAACAGGAGTCTGGAAACAGAGGGGGAGAAACAGGAGGCTGGAAACAGAGGGGGAGAAACAGGAGGCTGGAAACAGAGGGGGAGAAACATGAGTCTGGAAACAGAGAGGCAGAAACAGGAGTCTGGAAACAGAGGGGCAGAAACAGAAGTCTGGAAACAGAGGGGCAGAAACAGGAGTCTGGAAACAGAGGGTGAGAAACAGGCGTCTGGAAACAGAGGGTGAGAAACAGGAGTCTGGAAACAGAGGGGCAGAAACAGGAGACTGGAAACAGAGGGGCAGAAGCAGGAGACTGGAAACAGAGGGGGAGAAACAGGAGTCTGGAAACAGATGGGGAGAAACAGGAGTCTCAAAATAGAGGGTGAGAAACAGGAGTCTGGAAACATAGGGGCAGAAACAGGAGCCTGGAAACAGAGGGGCAGAAACAGGAGTCTGGAAACAGATGGGGAGAATCATGAGACTGGAAACAGAGGGGGAGAAACAGGAGGCTTGAAACAGAGGGGCAGAAACTGGAGTCTGGAAACAGAGGGGCAGATGCAGGACACTGGAAACAGAGGGGCAGAAACAGGAGTCTGGAAACAGAGGGGTGAAACTGGAGTCTGGAAACAGAGGGGCAGAAACAGGAGCCTGGAAACAGAAGGGCAGAAACAGGAGTCTGGAAACAGTGGGGCAGAAACAGGAGTCTGGAAACAGAGGGGCAGAAACAGGAGTCTGGAAAAAGAGTGCGAGAAACAGGAGGCTGGAAAGAGAGGGGCAGAATCAGGAGGCTGGAAACAGAGGGGCAGAAACAGGAGACTGGAAACAGAGGGTGAGAAACAGGAGTCTGGAAACAGAGGGGGAGAAACAGGAGTCTGGAAACAGAGGGGGAGAAACAGGAGTCTGGAAACAGAGGGGGAGAAACAGGAGTCTGGAAACAGATGGGGAGAAACAGGAGTCTGGAAACAGAGGGTGAGAAACAGGAGACTGGAAACAGAGGGGCAGATACAGGAGCCTGGAAACAGAGGAGGAGAAACAGGAGTCTGGAAACAGAGGGGGAGAAACAGGAGTCTGGAAACAGATGGGGAGAAACAGGAGTCTGGAAACAGAGGGGGAGAAACAGGAGTCTGGAAACAGAGGGGCAGAAACAGGAGTCTGGAAACAGAGGAGGAGAAACAGGAGTCTGGAAACAGAGGGGGAGAAACAGGAGTCTGGAAACAGAGGGGCAGAAACAAGAGACTGGAAACAGAGGGGCAGAAACAGGAGTCTGGAAACAGAGGGGGAGAAACAGGAGTCTGGAAACAGAGGGGCAGAAACAAGAGTCTGGAAACAGAGGGGCAGAAACAGGAGTCTGGAAACAGAGGGTGAGAAACAGGAGTCTGGAAACAGAGCGCGAGAAACAGGAGGCTGGAAACAGAGGGGCAGAAACAGGAGGCTGGAAACAGAGGGTGAGAAACAGGGGTCTGGAAACAGAGGGGGAGAAACAGGAGTCCGGAAACAGAGGGGGAGAAACAGGAGTCTGGAAACAGAGGGGGAGAAACAGGAGTCTGGAAATAGAGGGTGAGAAACAGGAGACTGGAAACAGAGGGGCAGAAACAGGAGTCTGGAAACAGAGGGGCAGAAACAGGAGCCTGGAAACAGAGGGTGAGAAACTGGAGTCAGGAAACAGAGGGTGAGAAAGAGGAGGCTGGAAACAGTGGGGCAGAATCAGGAGGCTGGAAACAGAGGGGCAGAAACAGGAGTCTGGAAACAGAGGGTGAGAAACAGGAGTCTGGAAACAGAGAGGCAGAAACAGGAGTCTGGAAACAGAGGGGCAGAAACAGGAGTTTGGAAACAGAGGGGCAGAAACAGGAGTCTGGAAACAGAGGGTGAGAAACGAGAGTCTGGATACAGAGGGGCAGAAACAGGAGTCTGGAAACAGAGGGGGAGAAACAGGAGTGTTGAAACAAAGGGTGAGAAACAGGAGTCTGGAAACAGAGGGTGAGAAACAGGAGTCTGGAAACAGTGGGGCAGAAACAGGAGTCTGGAAACAGAGAGGCAGAAACAGGAGTCTGGAAACAGAAGGGCAGAAACAGGAGTCTGGAAACAGAGGGGGAGAAACAGGAGTCTGGAAACAGAGGGTGAGAAACAGGCGTCTGGAAACAGAGGGGCAGAAACAGGAGTCTGGAAACAGAGGGTCAGAAACAGGAGTCTGGAAACTGAGGGTGAGAAACAGGAGTCGGGAAACAGAGGGGGAGAAACAGGAGTCTGGAAAGAGAGGGGCAGAAACAGGAGTCTGGAAACAGAGGGGCAGAAACAGATGTCTGGAAACAGAGGGTGAGAAACAGGAGTCTGGAAACAGAGGGGCAGAAACAGGAGTCTGGAAACAGAGGGGCAGAAACAGGAGTCTGGAAACAGAGGGGCAGTAACAGGAGTCTGGAAACAGAGGGTGAGAAACAGCAGTCTGGAAACAGAGGGCGAGAAACAGGAGTCTGGAAACAGAGAGGGAGAAACAGGAGTCTGGAAACAGAGGGGGAGAAAGCGGAGGCTGGAAACAGAGGGGCAGAAACAGGAGGCTGGAAACAGAGGGTGAGAAACAGAAGTCTGGAAACAGAGGGCAGAAACAGGAGTCTGGAAACAGACGGGGAGAAACAGGAGTCTGGAAACAGAGGGGGAGAAACCGGAGGCTGGAAACAGAGGGGCAGAAACAGGAGGCTGGAAACAGAGAGGCAGAAAGAGGAGGCTGGAAGCAGAGGGGCAGAAACAGGAGCCTGGAAACAGAGGGTGAGAAACAGGAGACTGGAAACAGAGGGGGAGAAACAGGAGTCTGGAAGCAGAGGGGGCGAAACAGGCGTCTGGAAACAGAGGGGTAGAAACAGGAGTCTGGAAACAGAAGGGCAGAAACAGGAGTCTGGAAACAGAGGGTGAGAAACAGGAGTCTGGAAACAGAGAGGCAGAAACAGGAGACTGGAAATAGGGGGTGAGAAACAGGAGTCTGGAATCAGACGGGAAGAAACAGGAGTCTGGAAACAGAGGGGCAGAAGCACGAGTCTGGAAACAGAGGTGGAGAAACAGGAGTCTGGAAACAGAGGGGCAGAAACAGGAGTCTGGAAACAGAGGGGCAGAAACAGGAGACTGGAAACAGAGGGTGAGAAACAGGAGTCTGGAAACAGAGGGGCAGAAACAGGAGTCTGAAAACAGAGGAGGAGAAACAGGAGTCTGGAAACAGAGGGGGAGAAACAGGAGGCTGGAAACAGAGGAGGAGAAACAGGAGGCTGGAAACAGAGGGGCAGATACAGGAGTCTGAAAACAGAGGAGGAGAAACAGGAGGCTGGAAACAGAGGGGCAGAAACAGGAGTCTGGAAACAGAGGGGGAGAAACAGGAGTCTGGAAACAGAGGGGGAGAAACAGGAGTCTGGAAACGGAGGGGGAGAAACTGGAGTCTGGAAACAGAGGGGCAGAGACAGGAGTCTGGAAACAGAGGGGCAGAAACAGGAGGCTGGAAAAAGAGGGGCAGAAACAGGAGTCTGGAAACAGAGGGGCAGAAACAGGAGTCTGGAAACAGATGGGGAGAATCATGAGACTGGAAACAGAGGGAGAGAAACAGGAGGCTGGAAACAGAGGGGCAGAAACAGGAGGCTGGAAACAGAGGGGGAGAAACAGGAGTCTAGAAACAGAGGGTGAGAAACAGGAGTCTGGAAACAGAGGGGCAGAAACCGGAGTCTGGAAACAGAGGGGGAGAAACAGGAGTCTGGAAACAGAGGGGCAGAAACAGGAGTCTAGAAACAGAGGGTGAGAAACAGGAGTCTGGAAACAGAGGGGCAGAAACAGGACTCTGGAAACAGAGGGTGAGAAACAGGAGTCTGGAAACAGAGGGTGAGCAACAGGAGTCTGGAAACAGTGGGGCAGAAACAGGAGTCTGGAGACAGAGGGGGAGAAACAGGAGTCGGGAAACAGTGGGGCAGAAACAGGAGTCTGGAAACAGAGGGGGAGAAACAGGAGGCTGGAAACAGAGGGGGAGAAACAGGAGGCTGGAAACAGAGGGTGAGAAACAGGAGTCTGGAAACAGAGGGGCAGAAACAGGAGACTGGAAACAGAGGGGCAGAAGCAGGAGACTGGAAACAGAGGGGGAGAAACAGGAGTCTGGAAACAGACGGGGAGAAACAGGAGTCTCAAAATAGAGGGTGAGAAACAGGAGTCTGGAAACATAGGGGCAGAAACAGGAGCCTGGAAACAGAGGGGCAGAAACAGGAGTCTGGAAACAGATGGGGAGAATCATGAGACTGGAAACAGAGGGGGAGAAACAGGAGGCTTGAAACAGAGGGGCAGAAACTGGAGTCTGGAAACAGAGGGGCAGATGCAGGAGACTGGAAACAGAGGGGCAGAAACAGGAGTCTGGAAACAGAGGGGTGAAACTGGAGTCTGGAAACAGAGGGGCAGAAACAGGAGCCTGGAAACAGAAGGGCAGAAACAGGAGTCTGGAAACAGTGGGGCAGAAACAGGAGTCTGGAAACAGAGGGGCAGAAACAGGAGTCTGGAAAAAGAGTGCGAGAAACAGGAGGCTGGAAAGAGAGGGGCAGAATCAGGAGGCTGGAAACAGAGGGGCAGAAACAGGAGACTGGAAACAGAGGGTGAGAAACAGGAGTCTGGAAACAGAGGGGGAGAAACAGGAGTCTGGAAACAGAGGGGGAGAAACAGGAGTCTGGAAACAGAGGGGGAGAAACAGGAGTCTGGAAACAGATGGGGAGAAACAGGAGTCTGGAAACAGAGGGTGAGAAACAGGAGACTGGAAACAGAGGGGCAGAAACAGGAGCCTGGAAACAGAGGGTGAGAAACTGGAGTAAGGAAACAGAGGGTGAGAAAGAGGAGGCTGGAAACAGAGGGGCAGAAACAGGAGTCTGGAAACAGAGAGGCAGAAACAGGAGTCTGGAAACAGAGGGGGAGAAACAGGAGTCTGGAAACAGAGGGGCAGAAACAGGAGTCTGGAAACAGAGAGGCAGAAACAGGAGTCTGGAAACAGAGGGTGAGAAACAGGCGTCTGGAAACAGAGGGGGAGAAACAGGAGTCTGGAAACAGAGGGGGAGAAACAGGAGTCTGGAAACAGAGGGGCAGAAACAGGAGTCTGGAAACAGAGGAGGAGAAACAGGAGTCTGGAAACAGAGGGGGAGAAACAGGAGTCTGGAAACAGAGGGGCAGAAACAAGAGACTGGAAACAGAGGGGCAGAAACAGGAGTCTGGAAACAGAGGGGGAGAAACAGGAGTCTGGAAACAGAGGGGCAGAAACAAGAGTCTGGAAACAGAGGGGCAGAAACAGGAGTCTGGAAACAGAGGGTGAGAAACAGGAGGCTGGAAACAGAGGGGCAGAAACAGGAGGCTGGAAACAGAGGGTGAGAAACAGGGGTCTGGAAACAGAGGGGGAGAAACAGGAGTCCGGAAACAGAGGGGGAGAAACAGGAGTCTGGAAACAGAGGGGGAGAAACAGGAGTCTGGAAATAGAGGGTGAGAAACAGGAGACTGGAAACAGAGGGGCAGAAACAGGAGTCTGGAAACAGAGGGGCAGAAACAGGAGCCTGGAAACAGAGGGTGAGAAACTGGAGTCAGGAAACAGAGGGTGAGAAAGAGGAGGCTGGAAACAGTGGGGCAGAATCAGGAGGCTGGAAACAGAGGGGCAGAAACAGGAGTCTGGAAACAGAGGGTGAGAAACAGGAGTCTGGAAACAGAGGGTGAGAAACAGGAGTCTGGAAACAGAGAGGCAGAAACAGGAGTCTGGAAACAGAGGGGCAGAAACAGGAGTTTGGAAACAGAGGGGCAGAAACAGGAGTCTGGAAACAGAGGGTGAGAAACGAGAGTCTGGATACAGAGGGGCAGAAACAGGAGTCTGGAAACAGAGGGGGAGAAACAGGAGTGTTGAAACACAGGGTGAGAAACAGGAGTCTGGAAACAGAGGGGCAGAAACCGGAGACTGGAAACAGAGGAGAAGAAACAGGAGTCTGGAAACAGAGGGGCAGAAACAGGAGTCTGGAAACAGAGGGGCAGAAACAGGAGTCTGGAAACAGAGAGGCAGAAACAGGAGTCTCGAAACAGAGGGGGAGAAACAGGAGTCTGGAAACAGAGGGGGAGAAACAGGAGTCTGGAAATAGAGGGTGAGAAACAGGAGTCTGGAAACAGTGGGGCAGAAACAGGAGTCTGGAAACAGAGAGGCAGAAACAGGAGTCTGGAAACAGAGGGGCAGAAACAGGAGTCTGGAAACAGAGGGGGAGAAACAGGAGTCTGGAAACAGAGGGTGAGAAACAGGCGTCTGGAAACAGAGGGGCAGAAACAGGAGTCTGGAAACAGAGGGTCAGAAACAGGAGTCTGGAAACTGAGGGTGAGAAACAGGAGTCGGGAAACAGAGGGGGAGAAACAGGAGTCTGGAAAGAGAGGGGCAGAAACAGGAGTCTGGAAACAGAGGGGCAGAAACAGGTGTCTGGAAACAGAGGGTGAGAAACAGGAGTCTGGAAACAGAGGGGCAGAAACAGGAGTCTGGAAACAGAGGGGCAGAAACAGGAGTCTGGAAACAGAGGGGCAGAAACAGGAGTCTGGAAACAGAGGGGCAGTAACAGGAGTCTGGAAACAGAGGGTGAGAAACAGCAGTCTGGAAACAGAGGGCGAGAAACAGGAGTCTGGAAACAGAGGGGGAGAAACAGGAGTCTGGAAACAGAGGGGGAGAAAGCGGAGGCTGGAAACAGAGGGGCAGAAACAGGAGGCTGGAAACAGAGGGTGAGAAACAGAAGTCTGGAAACAGAGGGCAGAAACAGGAGTCTGGAAACAGACGGGGAGAAACAGGAGTCTGGAAACAGAGGGGGAGAAACCGGAGGCTGGAAACAGAGGGGCAGAAACAGGAGGCTGGAAACAGAGAGGCAGAAAGAGGAGGCTGGAAGCAGAGGGGCAGAAACAGGAGCCTGGAAACAGAGGGTGAGAAACAGCAGTCTGGAAACAGAGGGGGAGAAACAGGAGACTGGAAACAGAGGGGGAGAAACAGGAGTCTGGAAACAGAGGGGGAGAAACAGGAGTCTGGAAGCAGAGGGGGCGAAACAGGCGTCTGGAAACAGAGGGGTAGAAACAGGAGTCTGGAAACAGAAGGGCAGAAACAGGAGTCTGGAAACAGAGGGTGAGAAACAGGAGTCTGGAAACAGAGAGGCAGAAACAGGAGACTGGAAATAGGGGGTGAGAAACAGGAGTCTGGAATCAGACGGGAAGAAACAGGAGTCTGGAAACAGAGGGGCAGAAGCACGAGTCTGGAAACAGAGGTGGAGAAACAGGAGTCTGGAAACAGAGGGGCAGAAACAGGAGTCTGGAAACAGAGGGGCAGAAACAGGAGACTGGAAACAGAGGGTGAGAAACAGGAGTCTGGAAACAGAGGGGCAGAAACAGGAGTCTGAAAACAGAGGAGGAGAAACAGGAGTCTGGAAACAGAGGGGGAGAAACAGGAGGCTGGAAACAGAGGAGGAGAAACAGGAGGCTGGAAACAGAGGGGCAGATACAGGAGTCTGAAAACAGAGGAGGAGAAACAGGAGGCTGGAAACAGAGGGGCAGAAACAGGAGTCTGGAAACAGAGGGGGAGAAACAGGAGTCTGGAAACAGAGGGGGAGAAACAGGAGTCTGGAAACGGAGGGGGAGAAACTGGAGTCTGGAAACAGAGGGGCAGAGACAGGAGTCTGGAAACAGAGGGGCAGAAACAGGAGGCTGGAAAAAGAGGGGCAGAAACAGGAGTCTGGAAACAGAGGGGCAGAAACAGGAGTCTGGAAACAGATGGGGAGAATCATGAGACTGGAAACAGAGGGGGAGAAACAGGAGGCTTGAAACAGAGGGGCAGAAAGAGGAGGCTGGAAACAGAGGGGCAGAAACTGGAGTCTGGAAACAGAGGGGCAGAAGCAGGAGACTGGAAACAGAGGGGCAGAAACAGGAGTCTGGAAACAGAGGGGTGAAACAGGAGTCTGGAAACAGAGGGGCAGAAACAGGATCCTGGAAACAGAGGGGCAGAAACAGGAGTCTGGAAACAGTGGGGCAGAAACAGGAGTCTGGAAACAGAGGGGCAGAAACAGGAGTCTGGAAAAAGAGTGCGAGAAACAGGAGGCTGGAAACAGAGGGGCAGAATCAGGAGGCTGGAAACAGAGGGGCAGAAGCAGGAGACTGGAAACAGAGGGTGAGAAACAGGAGTCTGGAAACAGAGGGGGAGAAACAGGAGTCTGGAAACAGAGGGGGAGAAACAGGAGTCTGGAAACAGAGGGGGAGAAACAGGAGTCTGGAGACAGATGGGGAGAAATAGGAGTCTGGAAACAGAGGGGCAGAAACAGGAGTCTGGAAACAGAGGGTCAGAAACAGGAGTCTGGAAACTGAGGGTGAGAAACAGGAGTCGGGAAACAGAGGGGGAGAAACAGGAGTCTGGAAACAGAGGGGCAGAAACAGGAGTCTGGAAACAGAGGGGCAGAAACAGGTGTCTGGAAACAGAGGGGCAGAAACAGGAGTCTGGAAACAGAGGGGCAGTAACAGGAGTCTGGAAACAGAGGGTGAGAAACAGCAGTCTGGAAAAAGAGGGCGAGAAACAGGAGTCTGGAAACATAGGGGCAGAAACAGGAGTCTGGAAACAGAGGGGGAGAAAGCGGAGGCTGGAAACAGAGGGGCAGAAACAGGAGGCTGGAAACAGAGGGTGAGAAACAGGCGTCTGGAAACAAAGGGGCAGAAACAGGAGTCTGGAAACAGAGGGGCAGAAACAGGAGTCTGGAAACTGAGGGTGAGAAACAGGAGTCTGGAAACAGAGGGGCAGAAACAGGAGTCTGGAAACAGAGGGGCAGAAACAGGAGTCTGGAAACAGAGGAGCAGAAACTGGAGGCTGGAAACAGTGGGGCAGAAAAAGGAGTCTGGAAACACAGGGGGAGAAACAAGCGTCTGGAAACAGAGGGGGAGAAACAGGAGTCTGGAAACAGACGGGGAGAAACAGGTGTCTGGAAACAGAGGGTGAGAAACAGGAGTCTGGAAACAGAGGGGCAGAAACAGGAGTCTGGAAAAAGCGGCGGAGGAACAGGAGTCTGGAAACAGAGGGGCAGAAACAGGAGTCTGGAAACAGAGGGGGAGAAACAGGAGGCTGGAAACAGAGGGTGAGAAACAGCAGTCTGGAAACAGAGGGGGAGAAACAGCAGTCTGGAAACTGAGGGGGAGAAACAGGAGTCTGGAAACAGAGGGTGAGAAACAGGAGTCTGGAAACAGAGGGGCAGAAACAGGAGTCTGGAAACAGAGAGGGAGAAACAGGAGTCTGGAAACAGAGGGGCAGAAACAGGGGTCTGGAAACAGAGGGGGAGAAACAGGAGGCTGGAAACAGAGGGTGAGAAACAGGCGTCTGGAAACAGAGGGGCAGAAACAGGAGTCTGGAAACAGAGGGGCAGAAACTGGAGGCTGGAAACAGAGGGGCAGAAACAGGAGTCTGGAAACAGAGGGGCAGAAACAGGAGACTGGAAACAGAGAGGGAGAAACAGGAGTCTGGAAACAGACGGGGAGAAACAGGAGTCTGGAAATAGAGGGTGAGAAACAGGAGTCTGGAAACAGACGGGGAGAAACAGGAGTCTGGAAACAGACGGTGAGAAACAGGAGTCTGGAAACAGAGGGGCAGAAACCGGAGTCTGTAATCAGAGGGGAAGAAACAGGAGTCTGGAAACAGAGGGGCAGAAACAGGAGTCTGGAAACAGAGCGTGAGAAACAGGAGGCTGGAAACAGAGGGGAAGAGACAGGAGTCTCGAAACAGAGGGGGAGAAACAGGAGTCTGGAAACAGAGAGGCAGAAACAGGAGTCTCGAAACAGAGGGGGAGAAACAGGAGTCTGGAAACAGAGGGGGAGAAACAGGAGTCTGGAAACAGAGGGTGAGAAACAGGAGTCTGGAAACAGTGGGGCAGAAACAGGAGTGTGGAAACAGAGGGGGAGAAACAGGAGGGTGGAAACAGAGGGTGAGAAACAGGAGGCGGGAAACACAGGGGCAGAAACAGGAGTCTGGAAACAGAGAGGCAGAAACAGGAGTCTGGAAACAGAGGGGGAGAAACAGGAGTCTGGAAACAGAGTGTGACAAACAGGAGGCTGGAAACAGAGGGGCAGAAACAGGAGACTGGAAACACAGAGGGAGAAACAGGAGTCTGGAAACAGACGGGGAGAAACAGGAGTCTGGAAATAGAGGGTGAGAAACAGGACTCTGGAAACAGAGGGGCAGAAACAGGAGTCTGGAATCAGAGGGGCAGAAACAGGAGTCTGGAAACAGAGGGGGAGAAACAGGCTTCTGGAAACAGAGGGTGAGAAACAGGAGTCTGGAAACAGTGGGGCAGAAACAGGAGTGTGGAAACATAGGGGGAGAAGCAGGAGGCTGGAAACAGAGGGTGAGAAACAGGAGGCTGGAAACAGAGGGGCAGAAACAGGAGTCTGGAAACAGAGAGGCAGAAATAGGAGTCTGGAAACAGAGGGGCAGAAACAGGAGTCTGGAAACAGAGGGGCAGAAACAGGAGCCTGGAAACAGAGGGTGAGAAACAGGAGGCTGGAAACAGAGGGGCAGAAACAGGAGACTGGAAACAGAGGGGCAGAAACAGGAGTCTGGAAACAGAGGGTGAGAAACAGGAGTCTGGAAACAGAGGGGCAGAAACAGGAGTCTGGAAACAGAGGGGCAGAAACAGGAGACTGGAAACAGAAGGGGAGAAACAGGAGTCTGGAAATAGAGGGTGAGAAACAGGAGTCTGGAAACAGAGGAGGAGAAACAGGAGGCTGGAAACAGAGGGGCAGATACAGGAGTCTGGAAACAGAAGGGGAGAAACAGGAGTCTGGAAATAGAGGGTGAGAAACAGGAGTCTGGAAACAGAGGAGGAGAAACAGGAGGCTGGAAACAGAGGGGCAGATACAGGAGTCTGAAAACAGAGGAGGAGAAACAGGAGTCTGGAAACAGAGGGGCAGAAACAGGAGTCTGGAAACAGAGGGGGAGAAACAGGAGTCTGGAAACAGAGGGGGAGAAACAGGAGTCTGGAAACCGAGGGGGAGAAACAGGAGGCTGGAAACAGAGGGGGAGAAACAGGAGGCTGGAAACAGAGGGGCAGAGACAGGAGTCTGGAAACAGAGAGGCAGAAACAGGAGTCTGGAAACAGAGGCGAAGAAACAGGAGTCTGGAAACAGAGGGGCAGAAACAGGAGTCTGGAAACAGAGGGTGAGATACAGGAGTCTGGAAACAGAGCGTGAGAAACAGGAGTCTGGAAACAGAGAGGCAGAAACAGGAGTCTCGAAACAGAGGGGGAGAAACAGGAGTCTGGAAACAGAGGGGGAGAAACAGGAGTCAGGAAACAGAGGGTGAGAAACAGGAGTCTGGAAACAGTGGGGCAGAAACAGGAGTCTGGAAACAGAGGGGGAGAAACAGGAGGCTGGAAACAGAGGGGGAGAAACAGGAGTCTGGAAACAGAGGGGCAGAAACAGGAGACTGGAAACAGAGGGGGAGAAACAGGAGTCTGGAAACAGAGGGTGAGAAACAGGCGTCTGGAATCAGAAGGGCAGAAACAGGAGTCTGGAAACAGAGGGGCAGAAACAGGAGTCTGGAAACTGAGGGTGAGAAACAGGAGTCTGGAAACAGAGGGGGAGAAACAGGAGTCTGGAAACAGAGGGGCTGAAACAGGAGTCTGGAAACAGAGGGGCAGAAACAGGAGTCTGGAAACAGAGGGTGAGAAACAGGAGTCTGGAAACAGAGGGGCAGAAACAGGAGTCTGGAAACAGAGGGGCAGAAACAGGAGTCTGGAAACAGAGGGGCAGAAACAGGAGTCTGGAAACAGTGGAGCAGAAACTGGAGGCTGGAAACAGTGGGGCAGAAACAGGAGTCTGGAAACAGACGGGGAGAAACAAGCGTCTGGAAACAGAGGGGGAGAAACAGGAGTCTGGAAACAGACGGGGAGAAACAGGTGTCTGGAAACAGAGTGTGAGAAACAGGAGTCTGGAAACAGAGGGGCAGAAACAGGAGTCTGGAAACAGAGGGGCAGAAACAGGAGTCTGGAAACAAAGGGGCAGAAACAGGAGGCTGGAAACAGAGGGGGAGAAACAGGAGTCTGGAAACAGAGGGTGAGAAACAGGAGTCTAGAAACACAGGGGCAGAAACAGGAGTCTGGAAAGAGAGGGGGAGAAACAAGAGACTGGAAACAGAGGGGCAGAAACAGGAGTCTGGAAACAGAGGGGGAGAAACAGGAGTCTGGAAACAAAGGGGAGAAACAGGAGTCTGGAAACAGAGGGTGAGAAACAGGAGGCTGGAAACAGAGGGTGAGAAACAGTAGTCTGGAAACAGAGAGGCAGAAACAGGAGTCTGGAAACAGATGGGGTGAAACAGGAGTCTGGAAACAGAGGGGGAGAAACAGGAGTCTGGAAACAGGTGGTGAGAAACAGGAGTCCTGAAACAGAGGGGCAGAAACAGGAGTCTGGAAACAGAGGGGGAGAAACAGGAGTCTGGAAGCAGAGGGGGAGAAACAGGAGTCTGGAAACAGAGGGGGAGAAACAGGAGTCTGGAAACAGAGGGGCAAAAACAGTAGTCTGGAAACGGAGGGGGAGAAACAGGAGTCTGGAAACAGTGGAGCAGGAACAGGAGTCTGGAAACAGAGGGGCAGAAACAGGAGTCTGGAAACACAGAGGCAGAAACAGGAGTCTGGGAACAGAGGGGGAGAAATAGGAGCGTGGAAACAGAGGACGAGAAACAGGAGTCTGAAAACAGAGGGAGAGAAACAGGAGGCTGGAAACAGAGGGGCAGAAACAGGAGGCTGGAAACAGAGGGGGAGAAACAGGAGTCTAGAAACAGAGGGTGAGAAACAGGAGTCTGGAAACAGAGGGGCAGAAACCGGAGTCTGGAAACAGAGGGGGAGAAACAGGAGTCTGGAAACAGAGGGGCAGAAACAGGAGTCTAGAAACAGAGGGTGAGAAACAGGAGTCTGGAAACAGAGGGGCAGAAACAGGACTCTGGAAACAGAGGGTGAGAAACAGGAGTCTGGAAACAGAGGGTGAGCAACAGGAGTCTGGAAACAGTGGGGCAGAAACAGGAGTCTGGAAACAGAGGGGGAGAAACAGGAGTCGGGAAACAGTGGGGCAGAAACAGGAGTCTGGAAACAGAGGGGGAGAAACAGGAGGCTGGAAACAGAGGGGGAGAAACAGGAGGCTGGAAACAGAGGGGGAGAAACATGAGTCTGGAAACAGAGAGGCAGAAACAGGAGTCTGGAAACAGAGGGGCAGAAACAGAAGTCTGGAAACAGAGGGGCAGAAACAGGAGTCTGGAAACAGAGGGTGAGAAACAGGCGTCTGGAAACAGAGGGTGAGAAACAGGAGTCTGGAAACAGAGGGGCAGAAACAGGAGACTGGAAACAGAGGGGCAGAAGCAGGAGACTGGAAACAGAGGGGGAGAAACAGGAGTCTGGAAACAGACGGGGAGAAACAGGAGTCTCAAAATAGAGGGTGAGAAACAGGAGTCTGGAAACATAGGGGCAGAAACAGGAGCCTGGAAACAGAGGGGCAGAAACAGGAGTCTGGAAACAGATGGGGAGAATCATGAGACTGGAAACAGAGGGGGAGAAACAGGAGGCTTGAAACAGAGGGGCAGAAACTGGAGTCTGGAAACAGAGGGGCAGATGCAGGAGACTGGAAACAGAGGGGCAGAAACAGGAGTCTGGAAACAGAGGGGTGAAACTGGAGTCTGGAAACAGAGGGGCAGAAACAGGAGTCTGGAAACAGAGGGGCAGAAACAGGAGTCTGGAAAAAGAGTGCGAGAAACAGGAGGCTGGAAAGAGAGGGGCAGAATCAGGAGGATGGAAACAGAGGGGCAGAAACAGGAGACTGGAAACAGAGGGTGAGAAACAGGAGTCTGGAAACAGAGGGGGAGAAACAGGAGTCTGGAAACAGAGGGGGAGAAACAGGAGTCTGGAAACAGAGGGGGAGAAACAGGTTTCTGGAAACAGATGGGGAGAAACAGGAGTCTGGAAACAGAGGGTGAGAAACAGGAGACTGGAAACAGAGGGGCAGAAACAGGAGCCTGGAAACAGAGGGTGAGAAACTGGAGTAAGGAAACAGAGGGTGAGAAAGAGGAGGCTGGAAACAGAGGGGCACAAACAGGAGTCTGGAAACAGAGAGGCAGAAACAGGAGTCTGGAAACAGAGGGGGAGAAACAGGAGTCTGGAAACAGAGGGGCAGAAACAGGAGTCTGGAAACAGAGAGGCAGAAACAGGAGTCTGGAAACAGAGGGTGAGAAACAGGCGTCTGGAAACAGAGGGGGAGAAACAGGAGTCTGGAAACAGAGGGGGAGAAACAGGAGTCTGGAAACAGAGGGGCAGAAACAGGAGTCTGGAAACAGAGGAGGAGAAACAGGAGTCTGGAAACAGAGGGGGAGAAACAGGAGTCTGGAAACAGAGGGGCAGAAACAAGAGACTGGAAACAGAGGGGCAGAAACAGGAGTCTGGAAACAGAGGGGGAGAAACAGGAGTCTGGAAACAGAGGGGCAGAAACAAGAGTCTGGAAACAGAGGGGCAGAAACAGGAGTCTGGAAACAGAGGGTGAGAAACAGGAGTCTGGAAACAGAGCGCGAGAAACAGGAGGCTGGAAACAGAGGGGCAGAAACAGGAGGCTGGAAACAGAGGGTGAGAAACAGGGGTCTGGAAACAGAGGGGGAGAAACAGGAGTCCGGAAACAGAGGGGGAGAAACAGGAGTCTGGAAACAGAGGGGGAGAAACAGGAGTCTGGAAATAGAGGGTGAGAAACAGGAGACTGGAAACAGAGGGGCAGAAACAGGAGTCTGGAAACAGAGGGGCAGAAACAGGAGCCTGGAAACAGAGGGTGAGAAACTGGAGTCAGGAAACAGAGGGTGAGAAAGAGGAGGCTGGAAACAGTGGGGCAGAATCAGGAGGCTGGAAACAGAGGGGCAGAAACAGGAGTCTGGAAACAGAGGGTGAGAAACAGGAGTCTGGAAACAGAGAGGCAGAAACAGGAGTCTGGAAACAGAGGGGCAGAAACAGGAGTTTGGAAACAGAGGGGCAGAAACAGGAGTCTGGAAACAGAGGGTGAGAAACGAGAGTCTGGATACAGAGGGGCAGAAACAGGAGTCTGGAAACAGAGGGGGAGAAACAGGAGTGTTGAAACAGAGGGTGAGAAACAGGAGTCTGGAAACAGAGCGGCGGAAACAGGAGCCTGGAAACAGAGGGGCAGAAACCGGAGACTGGAAACAGAGGGGCAGAAACAGGAGACTGGAAACAGAGGAGAAGAAACAGGAGTCTGGAAACAGAGGGGCAGAAACAGGAGTCTGGAAACAGAGGGGCAGAAACAGGAGTCTCGAAACAGAGGGGGAGAAACAGGAGTCTGGAAACAGAGGGGGAGAAACAGGCGTCTGGAAACAGAGGGGCAGAAACAGGAGTCTCGAAACAGAGGGGGAGAAACAGGAGTCTGGAAACAGAGGGGGAGAAACAGGAGTCTGGAAACAGAGAGGCAGAAACAGGAGTCTGGAAACAGAGGGGCAGAAACAGGAGTCTGGAAACAGAGGGGGAGAAACAGGAGTCTGGAAACAGAGGGTGAGAAACAGGCGTCTGGAAACAGAGGGGCAGAAACAGGAGTCTGGAAACAGAGGGTCAGAAACAGGAGTCTGGAAACTGAGGGTGAGAAACAGGAGTCGGGAAACAGAGGGGGAGAAACAGGAGTCTGGAAAGAGAGGGGCAGAAACAGGAGTCTGGAAACAGAGGGGCAGAAACAGGTGTCTGGAAACAGAGGGTGAGAAACAGGAGTCTGGAAACAGAGGGTGAGAAACAGGAGTCTGGAAACAGAGGGGCAGAAACAGGAGTCTGGAAACAGAGGGGCAGAAACAGGAGTCTGGAAACAGAGGGGCAGTAACAGGAGTCTGGAAACAGAGGGTGAGAAACAGCAGTCTGGAAACAGAGGGCGAGAAACAGGAGTCTGGAAACAGAGGGGGAGAAACAGGAGTCTGGAAACAGAGGGGGAGAAAGCGGAGGCTGGAAACAGAGGGGCAGAAACAGGAGGCTGGAAACAGAGGGTGAGAAACAGAAGTCTGGAAACAGAGGGCAGAAACAGGAGTCTGGAAACAGACGGGGAGAAACAGGAGTCTGGAAACAGAGGGGGAGAAACCGGAGGCTGGAAACAGAGGGGCAGAAACAGGAGGCTGGAAACAGAGAGGCAGAAAGAGGAGGCTGGAAGCAGAGGGGCAGAAACAGGAGCCTGGAAACAGAGGGTGAGAAACAGCAGTCTGGAAACAGAGGGGGAGAAACAGGAGACTGGAAACAGAGGGGGAGAAACAGGAGTCTGGAAACAGAGGGGGAGAAACAGGAGTCTGGAAGCAGAGGGGGCGAAACAGGCGTCTGGAAACAGAGGGGTAGAAACAGGAGTCTGGAAACAGAAGGGCAGAAACAGGAGTCTGGAAACAGAGGGTGAGAAACAGGAGTCTGGAAACAGAGAGGCAGAAACAGGAGACTGGAAATAGGGGGTGAGAAACAGGAGTCTGGAATCAGACGGGAAGAAACAGGAGTCTGGAAACAGAGGGGCAGAAGCACGAGTCTGGAAACAGAGGTGGAGAAACAGGAGTCTGGAAACAGAGGGGCAGAAACAGGAGTCTGGAAACAGAGGGGCAGAAACAGGAGACTGGAAACAGAGGGTGAGAAACAGGAGTCTGGAAACAGAGGAGGAGAAACAGGAGTCTGGAAACAGAGGGGGAGAAACAGGAGGCTGGAAACAGAGGAGGAGAAACAGGAGGCTGGAAACAGAGGGGCAGATACAGGAGTCTGAAAACAGAGGAGGAGAAACAGGAGGCTGGAAACAGAGGGGCAGAAACAGGAGTCTGGAAACAGAGGGGGAGAAACAGGAGTCTGGAAACAGAGGGGGAGAAACAGGAGTCTGGAAACGGAGGGGGAGAAACTGGAGTCTGGAAACAGAGGGGCAGAGACAGGAGTCTGGAAACAGAGGGGCAGAAACAGGAGGCTGGAAAAAGAGGGGCAGAAACAGGAGTCTGGAAACAGAGGGGCAGAAACAGGAGTCTGGAAACAGAAGGGGAGAATCATGAGACTGGAAACAGAGGGGGAGAAACAGGAGGCTTGAAACAGAGGGGCAGAAAGAGGAGGCTGGAAACAGAGGGGCAGAAACTGGAGTCTGGAAACAGAGGGGCAGAAGCAGGAGACTGGAAACAGAGGGGCAGAAACAGGAGTCTGGAAACAGAGGGGTGAAACAGGAGTCTGGAAACAGAGGGGCAGAAACAGGATCCTGGAAACAGAGGGGCAGAAACAGGAGTCTGGAAACAGTGGGGCAGAAACAGGAGTCTGGAAACAGAGGGGCAGAAACAGGAGTCTGGAAAAAGAGTGCGAGAAACAGGAGGCTGGAAACAGAGGGGCAGAATCAGGAGGCTGGAAACAGAGGGGCAGAAGCAGGAGACTGGAAACAGAGGGTGAGAAACAGGAGTCTGGAAACAGAGGGGGAGAAACAGGAGTCTGGAAACAGAGGGGGAGAAACAGGAGTCTGGAAACAGAGGGGGAGAAACAGGAGTCTGGAGACAGATGGGGAGAAACAGGAGTCTGGAAACAGAGGGGCAGAAACAGGAGTCTGGAAACAGAGGGTCAGAAACAGGAGTCTGGAAACTGAGGGTGAGAAACAGGAGTCGGGAAACAGAGGGGGAGAAACAGGAGTCTGGAAACAGAGGGGCAGAAACAGGAGTCTGGAAACAGAGGGGCAGAAACAGGTGTCTGGAAACAGAGGGGCAGAAACAGGAGTCTGGAAACAGAGGGGCAGTAACAGGAGTCTGGAAACAGAGGGTGAGAAACAGCAGTCTGGAAAAAGAGGGCGAGAAACAGGAGTCTGGAAACATAGGGGCAGAAACAGGAGTCTGGAAACAGAGGGGGAGAAAGCGGAGGCTGGAAACAGAGGGGCAGAAACAGGAGGCTGGAAACAGAGGGGCAGAAACAGGAGTCTGGAAACTGAGGGTGAGAAACAGGAGTCTGGAAACAGAGGGGGAGAAACAGGAGTCTGGAAACAGAGGGGCTGAAACAGGAGTCTGGAAACAGAGGGGCAGAAACAGGAGTCTGGAAACAGAGGGTGAGAAACAGGAGTCTGGAAACAGAGGGGCAGAAACAGGAGTCTGGAAACAGAGGGGCAGAAACAGGAGTCTGGAAACAGAGGAGCAGAAACTGGAGGCTGGAAACAGTGGGGCAGAAACAGGAGTCTGGAAACAGAGGGGGAGAAACAAGCGTCTGGAAACAGAGGGGGAGAAACAGGAGTCTGGAAACAGACGGGGAGAAACAGGTGTCTGGAAACAGAGGGTGAGAAACAGGAGTCTGGAAACAGAGGGTGAGAAACAGGAGTCTGGAAACAGAGGGGCAGAAACAGGAGTCTGGAAACAGAGGGGGAGAAACAGGAGGCTGGAAACAGAGGGTGAGAAACAGGAGTCTGGAAACAGAGGGGGAGAAACAGCAGTCTGGAAACTGAGGGGGAGAAACAGGAGTCTGGAAACAGAGGGTGAGAAACAGGAGTCTGGAAACAGAGGGGCAGAAACAGGAGTCTGGAAACAGAGAGGGAGAAACAGGAGTCTGGAAACAGAGGGGCAGAAACAGGGGTCTGGAAACAGAGGGGGAGAAACAGGAGGCTGGAAACAGAGGGTGAGAAACAGGCGTCTGGAAACAGAGGGGCAGAAACAGGAGTCTGGAAACAGAGGGGCAGAAACTGGAGGCTGGAAACAGAGGGGCAGAAACAGGAGTCTGGAAACAGAGGGGCAGAAACAGGAGACTGGAAACAGAGAGGGAGAAACAGGAGTCTGGAAACAGACGGGGAGAAACAGGAGTCTGGAAATCGAGGGTGAGAAACAGGAGTCTGGAAACAGACGGGGAGAAACAGGAGTCTGGAAACAGACGGTGAGAAACAGGAGTCTGGAAACAGAGGGGCAGAAACCGGAGTCTGGAATCAGAGGGGAAGAAACAGGAGTCTGGAAACAGAGGGGCAGAAACAGGAGTCTGGAAACAGAGCGTGAGAAACAGGAGGCTGGAAACAGAGGGGCAGACACATGAGTCTGGAAACAGAGAGGCAGAAACAGGAGTCTCGAAACAGAGGGGGAGAAACAGGAGTCTGGAAACAGAGGGGGAGAAACAGGAGTCTGGAAACAGAGGGTGAGAAACAGGAGTCTGGAAACAGTGGGGCAGAAACAGGAGTGTGGAAACAGAGGGGGAGAAACAGGAGGGTGGAAACAGAGGGTGAGAAACAGGAGGCGGGAAACACAGGGGCAGAAACAGGAGTCTGGAAACAGAGAGGCAGAAACAGGAGTCTGGAAACAGAGGGGGAGAAACAGGAGTCTGGAAACAGAGTGTGACAAACAGGAGGCTGGAAACAGAGGGGCAGAAACAGGAGACTGGAAACACAGAGGGAGAAACAGGAGTCTGGAAACAAACGGGGAGAAACAGGAGTCTGGAAATAGAGGGTGAGAAACAGGACTCTGGAAACAGAGGGGCAGAAACAGGAGTCTGGAATCAGAGGGGCAGAAACAGGAGTCTGGAAACAGAGGGGGAGAAACAGGCTTCTGGAAACAGAGGGTGAGAAACAGGAGTCTGGAAACAGTGGGGCAGAAACAGGAGTGTGGAAACATAGGGGGAGAAGCAGGAGGCTGGAAACAGAGGGTGAGAAACAGAAGGCTGGAAACAGAGGGGCAGAAACAGGAGTCTGGAAACAGAGAGGCAGAAATAGGAGTCTGGAAACAGAGGGGGAGAAACAGGAGTCTGGAAACAGAGGGTGAGAAACAGGCGTCTGGAAACAGAGGGGCAGAAACAGGAGTCTGGAAACAGAGGGGCAGAAACAGGAGCCTGGAAACAGAGGGTGAGAAACAGGAGGCTGGAAACAGAGGGGCAGAAACAGGAGACTGGAAACAGAGGGGCAGAAACAGGAGTCTGGAAACAGAGGGTGAGAAACAGGAGTCTGGAAACAGAGGGGCAGAAACAGGAGTCTGGAAACAGAGGGGCAGAAACAGGAGACTGGAAACAGACAGGGAGAAACAGGAGTCTGGAAACAGAAGGGGAGAAACAGGAGTCTGGAAATAGAGGGTGAGAAACAGGAGTCTGGAAACAGAGGAGGAGAAACAGGAGGCTGGAAACAGAGGGGCAGATACAGGAGTCTGAAAACAGAGGAGGAGAAACAGGAGTCTGGAAACAGAGGGGCAGAAACAGGAGTCTGGAAACAGAGGGGGAGAAACAGGAGTCTGGAAACAGAGGGGGAGAAACAGGAGTCTGGAAACCGAGGGGGAGAAACAGGAGGCTGGAAACAGAGGGGGAGAAACAGGAGGCTGGAAACAGAGGGGCAGAGACAGGAGTCTGGAAACAGAGAGGCAGAAACAGGAGTCTGGAAACAGAGGCGAAGAAACAGGAGTCTGGAAACAGAGGGGCAGAAACAGGAGTCTGGAAACAGAGGGTGAGATACAGGAGTCTGGAAACAGAGCGTGAGAAACAGGAGTCTGGAAACAGAGCGTGAGAAACAGGAGTCTGGAAACAGAGAGGCAGAAACAGGAGTCTCGAAACAGAGGGGGAGAAACAGGAGTCTGGAAACAGAGGGGGAGAAACAGGAGTCAGGAAACAGAGGGTGAGAAACAGGAGTCTGGAAACAGTGGGGCAGAAACAGGAGTCTGGAAACAGTGGGGCAGAAACAGGAGGCTGGAAACAGAGGGGGAGAAACAGGAGTCTGGAAACAGAGGGGCAGAAACAGGAGACTGGAAACAGAGGGGGAGAAACAGGAGTCTGGAAACAGAGGGTGAGAAACAGGCGTCTGGAAACAGAGGGGCAGAAACAGGAGTCTGGAAACAGAGGGGCAGAAACAGGAGTCTGGAAACTGAGGGTGAGAAACAGGAGTCTGGAAACAGAGGGGGAGAAACAGGAGTCTGGAAACAGAGGGGCTGAAACAGGAGTCTGGAAACAGAGGGGCAGAAACAGGAGTCTGGAAACAGAGGGTGAGAAACAGGAGTCTGGAAACAGAGGGGCAGAAACAGGAGTCTGGAAACAGAGGGGCAGAAACAGGAGTCTGGAAACAGAGGGGCAGAAACAGGAGTCTGGAAACAGTGGAGCAGAAACTGGAGGCTGGAAACAGTGGGGCAGAAACAGGAGTCTGGAAACAGACGGGGAGAAACAAGCGTCTGGAAACAGAGGGGGAGAAACAGGAGTCTGGAAACAGACGGGGAGAAACAGGTGTCTGGAAACAGAGTGTGAGAAACAGGAGTCTGGAAACAGAGGGGCAGAAACAGGAGTCTGGAAACAGAGGGGCAGAAACAGGAGTCTGGAAACAAAGGGGCAGAAACAGGAGGCTGGAAACAGAGGGGGAGAAACAGGAGTCTGGAAACAGAGGGTGAGAAACAGGAGTCTAGAAACACAGGGGCAGAAACAGGAGTCTGGAAAGAGAGGGGGAGAAACAAGAGACTGGAAACAGAGGGGCAGAAACAGGAGTCGGGAAACAGAGGGGGAGAAACAGGAGTCTGGAAACAAAGGGGAGAAACAGGAGTCTGGAAACAGAGGGTGAGAAACAGGAGGCTGGAAACAGAGGGTGAGAAACAGTAGTCTGGAAACAGAGAGGCAGAAACAGGAGTCTGGAAACAGATGGGGTGAAACAGGAGTCTGGAAACAGAGGGGGAGAAACAGGAGTCTGGAAACAGGTGGTGAGAAACAGGAGTCCTGAAACAGAGGGGCAGAAACAGGAGTCTGGAAACAGAGGGTGAGAAACAGGAGTCTGGAAGCAGAGGGGGAGAAACAGGAGTCTGGAAACAGAGGGGGAGAAACAGGAGTCTGGAAACAGAGGGGCAAAAACAGTAGTCTGGAAACGGAGGGGGAGAAACAGGAGTCTGGAAACAGTGGAGCAGGAACAGGAGTCTGGAAACAGAGGGGCAGAAACAGGAGTCTGGAAACACAGAGGCAGAAACAGGAGTCTGGGAAGAGAGGGGGAGAAATAGGAGCGTGGAAACAGAGGGCGAGAAACAGGAGTCTGGAAACAGAGGGAGAGAAACAGGAGGCTGGAAACAGAGGGGCAGAAACAGGAGGCTGGAAACAGAGGGGGAGAAACAGGAGTCTAGAAACAGAGGGTGAGAAACAGGAGTCTGGAAACAGAGGGGCAGAAACCGGAGTCTGGAAACAGAGGGGGAGAAACAGGAGTCTGGAAACAGAGGGGCAGAAACAGGAGTCTAGAAACAGAGGGTGAGAAACAGGAGTCTGGAAACAGAGGGGCAGAAACAGGACTCTGGAAACAGAGGGTGAGAAACAGGAGTCTGGAAACAGAGGGTGAGCAACAGGAGTCTGGAAACAGTGGGGCAGAAACAGGAGTCTGGAAACAGAGGGGGAGAAACAGGAGTCGGGAAACAGTGGGGCAGAAACAGGAGTCTGGAAACAGAGGGGGAGAAACAGGAGGCTGGAAACAGAGGGGGAGAAACAGGAGGCTGGAAACAGAGGGGGAGAAACATGAGTCTGGAAACAGAGAGGCAGAAACAGGAGTCTGGAAACAGAGGGGCAGAAACAGGAGTCTGGAAACAGAGGGGCAGAAACAGGAGTCTGGAAACAGAGGGTGAGAAACAGGCGTCTGGAAACAGAGGGTGAGAAACAGGAGTCTGGAAACAGAGGGGCAGAAACAGGAGACTGGAAACAGAGGGGCAGAAGCAGGAGACTGGAAACAGAGGGCGAGAAACAGGAGGCTGGAAACAGCGGGGCAGAAACAGGAGGCTGGAAACAGAGGGGCAGAAACAGGAGACTGGAAACAGAGTGTGAGAAACAGGAGTCTGGAAACAGTGGGGGAGAAACAGGAGTCTGGAAACAGTGGGGGAGAAACAGGAGTCTGGAAACAGAGGGGGAGAAACCTGATTCTGGAAACAGATGGAGAGAATCAGGAGTCTGGAAACAGAGGGTGAGAAACAGGAGACTGGAAACAGAGGGGCAGAAACAGGAGTCTGGAAGCTGAGGGGCAGAAACAGGAGCCTGGAAACAGAGGGTGAGAAACAGGGGTCTGGAAACAGAGGGGCAAAAACAGGAGTCAGGAAACAGAAGGGGAGAAACAGGAGCCTGGAAACAGAGGGGCAGGAACAGGAGTCTGGAAACAGAGGGGGAGAAACAGGAGGCTGGAAACAGAGAGGCAGAAACAGGAGTCTGGAAACAGAGGGGCAGGATCAGGAGTCTGGAAACAGAGGGGGAGAAGCAGGAGTCTGGAAACAGAGGGTGAGAAACAGGCGTCTGGAAACAGAGGGGCAGAAACAGGAGTCTGGAAACAGAGGGGCAGAAACAGGAGACTGGAAACAGAGGGGCAGAAACAGGAGACTGGAAACAGAGAGGGAGAAAAAGGAGTCCGGAAACAGACGGGGAGAAACAGGGGTCTCGAAATAGAGGGTGAGAAACAGGAGTCTGGAAACATAGGGGCAGAAACAGGAGCCTGGAAACAGAGGGGCAGAAACAGGAGTCTGGAAATAGAGGGTGAGAAACAGGAGTCTGGAAACAGAGGGGGAGAAACAGGAGTCTGGAAACAGAGGGCGAGAAACAGGAGGCTGGAAACAGAGGGGCAGAAACAGGAGGCTGGAAACAGAGGGGCAGAAACAGGAGACTGGAAACAGAGGGTGAGAAACAGGAGTCTGGAAACAGAGGGGAGAAACAGGAATCTGGAAACAGAGGGGGAGAAACAGGAGTCTGGAAACAGAGGGGCGGAAACAGGAGTCTGAAAACAGAGGAGGAGAAACAGGAGTCTGGAAACAGAGGGGGAGAAACAGGAGGCTGGAAACAGAGGGGGAGAAACAGGAGGCTGGAAACAGAGGGGCAGAAACAGGAGGCTGGAAACAGAGGGGGAGAAACAGGAGTCTGGAAGCAGAGGGGGAGAAACAGGATTCTGGAAACAGAGGGTGAGAAACAGGAGTCTGGGAACAGAGGGGCAGAAACAGGAGTCTGGATACAGTGGGGGAGAAACAGGAGTCTGGAAACAGAATGGGGGAAACAGGAGTCTGGAAACAGAGGGTGAGAAACAGGAGTCTGGAAACAGAGGGGGAGAAACAGGAGTCTGGAAACAGAGGGGGAGAAATAGGAGTGTGGAAACAGAGGGCGAAAATCAGGAGGCTGGAAAAAGAGGGGCAGAAACAGGAGTCTGGAAACAGAGGGGCAGAAACAGGAGTCTGGAAACAGAGGGTGAGAAACTGGAGTCTGGAAACAGAGGGGGAGAAACAGGAGTCTGGAAACAGAGGGGGAGAAACAGGAGTCTGGAAACAGAGGGGGCAGAAACAGGAGTCTGGAACAGAGGGGCAGAAACAGGAGGCTGGAAACAGAGGGGCAGAAACAGGAGGCTGGAACTGAGAGGCAGAAACTGGAGGCTTGAAACAGAGGGGCAGAAACAGAGGCTGGAAACAGAGGGGGGAGAAACAGGAGGCTGGAAACAGAGGGCAGAAACAGGAGTCTGGAAACAGAGGGTGAGAAACTGGAGTCTTGGAAACAGAGGGGGAGAAACAGGAGTCTGGAAAAAGAGGGGAGAAACTGGAGGCTGGAAACAGAGGGGCAGAAACAGGAGGCTGGAAGCAGAGGGGCAGAAACAGGAGGCTGGAAACAGAGGGGGAGAAACAGGAGGCTGGAACTGAGAGGCAGAAACAGGAGGCTGGAAACAGAGGGGCAGAAACAGGAGGCTGGAAACAGAGGGGGAGAAACAGGAGGCTGGAAACAGAGGGGGAGAACAGGAGGCTGGAAACAGAGGGGGAGAAACAGGAGGCTGGAACAGACGGGGAGATACAGGAGGCTGGAAACAGAGGGGAGAAACAGGAGGCTGGAAACAGAGGGGGAGAAACTGGAGGCTGGGAACAGAGGCTGGGAAACAGGAGGCTGGAAACAGAGGGGCAGAAACAGGAGGCTGGGAATAGAGGGGGATAAACAGGAGGCTGGAAACAGAGGAGGAGAAACAAGAGGGTGGAAACAGAGGGGAGAAACAGGAGGGTGGAAACAGAGTGGGAGAAACAGGAGGCTGGAAACAGAGGGGAGAGTCTGCAGAAGGATCCAGATAGGCTGGGCTAATGGGCCAGGAACTGGCAAATGGAATTTAATGTTGGCAAGTGCGAGGTGGTCCACTTTGGTAGGAATAATGGTCGGAAGGATTATTACTTACATGGCGAAAAACTGCAGCAGGCGACGGTGCAGAGGGACCTCGGGGTCCTTGTGCATGAGTCGCAAAAACCCAGCTTGCAGGTGCAGCAGGTGGTCAGGACGGCGAATGGGATGCTGGCCTTCATAGCGAGGGGGATTGAATATAAAAGTAGGGAGGTCTTGCTGCGGCTGTATAGGGCATTGGTGAGGCCGCAGCTGGAGTACTGTGTGCAGTTTTGGGCACCGCACTTACGCAAGGATATTTTGGCCTTGGAGGGAGTGCAGAGGAGGTTTACTCGGCTGATACTGGAGTTGAGGGGGTTGAGCTATGAGGAGAGGCTGAATAAACTAGGCTTGTACTCGTTAGAGTTTAGAAGAATGAGGGGAATCTCATTGAGACGTATAAGATGATGAGTGGGATGGATAGGATAGAGGTGGAGAGGCTCTTCCCGCTCAGAAAGGACAGTAGGACTAGGGGGCACAGCCTCAAGATAAAGGGGGGTGCGGTTAGAACGGAGTTGAGGAGGAACTTCTTCACTCAAAGGGTGGTGAATCTCTGGAATTCTCTGCCCGTTGAAGTGGTGGAGGCTGCCTCGCTAAATATATTTAAGACGCGGGTTGATGGGTTTTTGATAAGAGAGGGGATTAAGGGTTATGGGGAGAGGGCGGGAAAGTGGAACTGAGCCACGACAGATCAGCCATGATCTTATTGAATGGCGGGGCAGGCTCGAGGGGCCAGGTGGCCTACTCCTGCTCCTATTTCTTATGTTCTTATGTACATCTATACCTACCAGGCCATAGAACTATCTGTAACTCCCAATCCCATTAAATCCCATGTATTCATCCAGAAGTCTCTTAAAAGACCCCAGCGAGTTTGCCTCTACCACCACCAACGGCAGCCGATTCCACTCACTCACCACCCTCTGAGTGAAAAACTTACCCTTGACATCTCCTCTATACCTGCTCCCCAGCACCTTAAACCTGTGTCCTCTCATAGCGACCATTTCAGCCCTGGGAAATAGCCTCCGAGAATCCACCCTATCTGTACCTCTCAACATTTTATAAACCTCTATCAGGTCGCCTCTCAATCTTTGTCTCTCCAGGGAGAAGAGACCTAGCTTCCTCAACCTATCTTCATAAGGCATGCCACCCAATCCAGGCAACATCCTTGTAAATCTCCTCTGCACCCTCTCAATAGCTTCCACATCCTTTTTGTAGTGAGGTGACCAGAACTGCGCACTGTACTCCAAGTGGGGTCTGACAAGGGTCTTATAAAGTTGCTGCATTACTTCCCGACTCCTAAACTCAATCCCTTGATTAATGAAGGCTAGTACACCATACGCCTTCTTGACCACATTCTCCACCTGAGAGGCCGACTTAAGAGTCCCATGGACCCCGGACCCCAAGGTCCTTCAGCTCCTCAACTTTGCTAAGCCTCCTACCCTTGATATTGTACTCCTTCATCCCATTGGACCTGCCAAAATGGACCACTACACATTTATCCGCAAACATAACCCTTCCTCATGACTGAGCTTCTACTGTTCCTGACAGTATTCCAAGTTATTTGTTCATGTTAAACTATGTGAAACTTTTCAAACAGCTGATAGTTAAATCTGTTATTTTGTAGACTTTACAAATCTTCCCTGTTGGTATTAGTGGGAATGGTTCCACAGATGGTAGTTTCAGATACCGGCTTTTACCAGGAAGAGTCCTGCTGGGACAGCCACCATCGCACAACCCAGGAAGGACGAACTGGAGGTCTGGCAGGAATTGGGACTTGGAATGGTGATTCCTGCTGGAGCTGATCATGTATAAATATCCACTTGTGTTTGTGTTCTGGTCAGTCTTAATCAGTTTCTCCCCAAAGCTTTGGAATAAAAACCACTGTATTTTCACACTGTCTCACAGGTATTATTTTAGCTACAACACTATGAAAGAACCAAGCGATTTCGGGATGGTGTGGGAAATGACAGTGAGATCAATCAGCCATTATATACCTGAAACCAAGGCTCAGTGACCTACCCCCCGCTCCCATTTTCACACATTCAAGCCACAGATCAATAGATTTGTGGGTGCTGAAGGAAATGAGGGCTGGGGATAACGCAGGATGATATCCCACCCTACCCAATAACACCGAGGGGTCACCTGCCTATAGCCTACTCCATTTTGATGGGAATTCCAGTCTTGTCAATAAAAGAATCTTTGTCCTTTGTAACTGCTGTTGAAAGCACTGCCAAGATGCTAAATGCTGATGCTCATTAGAACCACAAGAAAAAATTGAAGCCAAGTGTGAGGACTTCTGAATTCGATTTTTCTCGAGCTCTGCATGTGATCAAACCTTTGCGTTTAGAATTGAGGCGCGAAGGAGTGCCTCCAAGGCCCACCATCAAACTATTCTCAACAAGTTAGACTTCTTCCAAACAAAACCTGATTATTTTTGAGAATGGGTTTATATGTAACTCTTGGGGGCTAAAGTGACCAAAGGAAATGGGAGGAAAAGCAGATCAGGATATGGAGCTGGCCAATCAGTCATGATCAGAATGAATAGCCTCAAAGGGCTTCCTCCTGCAACTGTTTCCCAGCTTCACTGAACCATTCAAGGGTTTCATTAAACTCTCTCATTGGCATCAGATCAAACTTCTTCAAATGGGAAACAGACGGAAAGAACTAGGCTATTGAAAGAACTTTGTACACGGGATATTTTACGTCACAACATGTCACTGTATTATTCATTTGTCAACAGGTGTGGAAAGATATTCATGTCCAAGTGAGCCTTGCTCCAAGTCAGATGGAGACGTGGTTAAGCATCATCTGTTTGATGCCTCGGCTTCAGGGTGTCGGGAGAATAGCAGCCGATCGTTCTCAGGAAGGATATTGCCAGTTCCATTTCTGGGTCAGTAATAGGAAGCACTTTAAACATTAACATCTTAACAAGGTCAGAACAATCAACTTTCAAAGTGAATTACCCAGGAACTGCAGGACTTCAATGTCTCTAGTCTGACCGATACGTAACGTTATCCAAAAACAATTAACATTTCAAAAACTTCATTGCTTGTTAGAGTTAAGCAGGATACAGTGATTCTAATTTGTCCAAGCATGAAAGATATTGTGATCTGACTGTCCCACCAGCTTCCCAATCAGTTCTCCAACTGTTGTGATGGGGAATTGTACAAATCTGTGCTACCCTCACATATTTGGAGCTTTCCCCTCTCTTCTCCATGCGAGCTCTCCAGTTCAGCCTTGGTTGCAATGATGTGAATGTTGCAATCCAGACAGAGATCTTCTCGTTTCACCCAATTCCATCAGTTTGTCGTATCTCAGCTTTTCCTAAGATTTCTTCATTTGCTTGGAGAACCAGGAAGAAGTATTCCTGATTCTAACAAGGCTTTGTGACGAGCAGTTTTCTTACCGACATTCTGGTTTAACCCTCTGAATCACTCCTATCGAGAGTTCAAAGGTGATTGTTAAAGTGTAGTGTCAGTCTGGGTAAGGAAGTGAATGATCAGCTTTCTACTCGGCCGAAATGATCAGAGGCCTGAAGGGGCCCGCTGAAAGCTTTCAATCTGTTACAACAGAAGGGGACAGCTCTTCAGAGTCTGAATAAGTCTGCTTCTCATTGGCAGCCATTCTTACCTGAGCATTCTGGAAGATGTTATTGACCAGCACCACTCTTCATCTGGCAGTCAGCAGCTTTTTAACGGGTGGATCCAGGCCAAGTGACATCTCCTGGTCTTGGTTCATCCTGAACAATTCTGAACAGATAAAAATGACAAACACAAACAACTGGCTTCAAAAATATGACCAAAACTTGGGGGAAAAGAATCAACCCTTCAACTGGTTTACAGAGAGTGAATTTCCAGGCAGTATTAAAGATACAAACACCACTTCCGAGAACCATTCCTGCTGAGGAGGTGAAGCACAGTCTTTCCCCAGGGAGGGAAAGTACCAAGTTCAACTGCAGCATTTCTGCCCAAGGCCAGCTAACACTGCTGTGAGATGTACCGTTATTTACAGAGACATAGATGTTATGTTTAAGGGGAACATTTTAAGATTGTTTTGTTATGCAGCTCAAATGCTGGGAAAAATGGTCATTATTCATTTTACAGAAGAGAGAGCAGATGAACTTGTTCAGAGATAAAGATCCCCTGGGGGTTTCTATTAAAGGAATAGATGGGTAAAGATTGACAGGATCGTGAGATAATCTGGTGAGCAAGAGGAGCTAGCTCTGTAGCAAGCAATGGAGTGTTATGGGAAGGTTATTTCAGACATTGGTGAGGCCAAATTTAGAGTATTGTGTGCAGTTTTGATCACCTAATTACAGGAAGGATATTAATAAGTTTGAAAGAGTGCAGAGAAGGTTTACAAGGATGTTGCCGGGACTTGAAAGACTGAGTTACAGAGAAGGTTGAAGCGGGTAGGACTTTATCCCCTGGAGAATGAGGGGAGATTTGATAGAGGTGTATAAAATTATGATGGGTATAGATAGTGAATGCAAGCAGGCTTTTTCCACTGAGGCTGGGGAAGAAAAAAACTAGAGGACGTGGGTTAATGGTGAAGGGGGAAAAGTTTAAAGGGAATATTAGGGGGGGAATGTGGAATGAGCTGCCAGATGAAGTGGTCAATGTGGGCTCACTTTTAATATTTAAGAAAAACTTGGACAGGTACACGGATGAGAGGGGTGTGGAAGGATATGGTCCAGGTGCAGCTCAGTGGGACTAGGC